>NC_056747.1:146927349-147227349 GCF_019279795.1 Protopterus annectens | reverse complement strand
GAAGGGAGTAACCGGACCTTAGAAGGACAAAAGGTCAGTAAATTTCTTCCACAGTGTACAGAAGGGGATAATTTTGATAGTTTCATCCATATGTTTGAGAGGGTATGTTAACAGTTTGATGTTGACCAAATGCTCAGGATATGGTTCCTGACCCCCTTATTCCATGGTAAAGCTGTAACTGTGTTGTCTAAAATTTCTGATCATTAATTTTTTTGATTGTACTGCTAAGAATTGTCAGAATTTTTTTAAGCTAACACCTGAAGCTTATAGGAAAAAGTTTTGTGAGCATAGACACAAGGCAGATGAAAGTGTGTGTGAATATGTTGCTGAACTGAGCACTTATTTTCATAGGTGGGTGAGTGGATGCCAGGTCTCCACTTTTAAAGGGCTGGCAGACCTTTTGGTGAGGGAACAAGCCTTTAGCCTGAGGACATGAGGATCTGGTTAGCTGATAGACAATGTGCTACTTCAGATGAGTTGGCGAAGAAGGGAGACCAATACCTAGCAAGTAAGGCAAGCCTACACAGGAAAGGGACCCCACAGTACTGCTCATGGGTCTAAAGGAACCCATTGTGGGCAGCCCAGACTTCTCCAACAGAATCTTGACAGTAGCAGGGGAGGCCACTAGTCCAGGTACACATCCAAGACCTAGTGTTAAATGTTTTAAATGCAACCAGTGGGTCCATGTGGCATACAGATGGGCACAGACACAAGGTGGGGAACAAAAGGTGAGCGTGCCAATAAGTGGGAAAGACAAAATGCCAATAGTAGGTTGTCTTGAGACAACATGGGTACCAAACTGCCACCCTGCAGATGTTCTGATAGGGAAGACTTTGGATGAGGCAGTACCATGGGCTTATGCAGTTACACGCAGTCAGGCTAGGAGATAAGTATGTTGGTCTGGTACCCAGGGGAGTCGCAGACAGACCACATACTTGCAGCCAGGACTGGTGATGTGGTTACTTCATGGAGGGAGTTACTCTGTAGCAGTGAGACTGAAGGTGAGCCACATCTGCTTGTGGGTACTGATGTTCCCTTTGGACAGAGTGTCTGCAAAAGTAAAGGTGAGTAGTAGTACCCACGCTGACAGCGAGGCACTGCTTTTAGCGGATGCCAGACTTCCTGTGGAAGGGGAGCTGGGAAAGGTTACAAAGAGAGTTGAGACAGGCTCAGCTCTCAGATCCTACATTGCAAGGTCTGAGACAGGTAGCTAGTGAGGCACCTGATTCTCAAGGAAAGGGGGAATCTGTATACTGGGACAAAGGGTTACTTTATAGATAGCTGTCCCTTGAGGGAGGGTTCGAAGGTGAGAGAGTAAAGCAGTTGTTAGTGCCTATAGTCTACCATCTGGTACTTCTAGCCATAGCCCATGATATTCCCTTTGCAGGTCATATAGGCATAAAACATACAGAGAGACGTATTAAGCAGAACTTCTGTTGGCCTGGAATTTTCAGAGATGTAAAAGGGTGTTGTAGGACCCGTGAGCTGTGCTAAAAGGTAGGCAAGACAGGAAACAAGGTGAGAGTACCTTTGGTGCCTTTGCCTGTGATTGAGGAGCCATTTCAGAGGATAGCTGTGGATATTGTGGGGCCTCCGAGTACCCCAAGTTCCACAGGAAAAAGTATATCCTGGTGGTAGTAGATTATGCGCCAAGATACCCTGAGGCAGTGGCTTTGTCCTCCATTGAGGCAGAAAAGGTGGCAAATGCTTTGTTAGAGATTTTCATCAGGGTAGGTTTCCTAAAAGAAATACTGAGTGACAGAGGTGCCAATTTCATGTCAGACCTGCTGGCTTGTCTGTGAAAGTACTGTGGGGTGAAGCATCTGAAGATCACTCCTTACCATCCCCAGACTAATGGTCTTGTTGAGAGGTTAAACTCTACAATCATGTCCATGCTATGGGCATTTGCAGGCCAGTTTCGGAGGGAGTGGGACAAATATTTGCCCCATCTGTTTGCTTACAAAGAGGTTCCCCAAGGAATCCACATGTTTTTCACCCTTTGAGTTGCTGTATGGGCATAGGATGAGAGGACCACTATATTTAATTTGAGATGAGTGAGAAGGTGAGTGTGAATCTCACAAGGAGTCTGTTGTGGCATATGTCCTAAACCTCAGGACAAGACTCTGGGAACTCATGGGCTTGGCCCAGGAGAACCTGGCCAGAGGCCCAACAACAGAAAAAGGTATGGTATGACAGGAATGCTTGAGCTAGAGAGTATGCTGTAGGGCAGCAGGTAATGGTTCTCATTCCTGTCAGACACAAGCTGCAAGCAGCTTGGGAGGGACCCTGCAAGGTGGTAAGAAAGGTAAGTGATGTTAACTACATGGTGGAACTGCTAGGCAGGAGGCAGGACCACAAAATGTATGATGTTAACATGATGAAACCTTACCATGATAGGGAGGCCCTTCTGCTGAATATTTGCAGTGGATTACAGGAGGAGTCTGAGGGAGATCTGATGACTGCTCTCCTCAGTGAGGCTCAGACTGACACCTCCGTGGAAGGGGTAGCAATGTCTCAGCAGCTGTCTCCTACCCAGGTTCAGGAAATCCGAGCAGTGTTACAGGTGTTTGGGGACATGCTCACTGGGAAACCAGGGTGCACCCACCTGGTGCAGCACCAGGTGGATACAGGACCCCAAAGGTCTATTAGGCAGGCCCCTCATAGGGTTCCTGAGAGAGTCAGACTCTGAAGAAGGCAATACAGGAGATGTTGGAACTAGGGGTAATTCGAGTCCAACAGTCCCTGGACCTCCCCAGTGGTGTTGGTGCCAAAGAAGGATGGCAGCACCAGGTTCTGTGTGGACTTCAGGAAATTAGTCACACAGTGTCAGATGCTTACCCCATGCCTAGGACAGATGAGGTCCTAGAGCAGCTGGGTGGGGCTAAGTATCTTACAACCACTGTTCTTACCAAGGGTTACTGGCAGGTGCCTTTGACTCTTAGATAGACCTAACCCTCTCAAGCAACGTTTCTCAAGGGTCAGTTGAACAACTTGCTTGAGTTCTCAGGGTGGGAGGAAGAAATGTAAAGATATGTAAAGGCTGCCAGCCTAGCTAGGTAGAATTTTGTAGATAATTCTGTCATGTATAAATATTAATATAAGCCACAGGCTTGTTCTCTTAAATGGAAGAAAAATGGTGTTAATTGTTGAAGGTCAAAAAATGTAACAACAGTGCCCTCTACTGGAAGAAAGCTGATAAGTCATGCCTTGTGTGACTGATCTCAAACTCAGAGCTGTGGTGTGTGAACCATCAGATTCTTCTATTGTTTTGAGGCCAGAGTTAATTGCTAGATTTTACATATATAGTGCAAGCTCACAAAGAAATGAAAATGTAGAGTTTCTGTTAGCCTGGGAAACCAGAAAATTGTTAAGAATGATGTAATCAAACTGAATCAGCAGGATGTATTATCAATTTAAAGGACTTTCTCAGAGACAGAGCATTTTGGATTTTGTCTAAAGCTGACAACACTCACTAGCACTTGCTTTGTTCTGTCTGTATGTAAGTAGGATCTTGGACTTTAGTGTTTCTCTTAAGGAATAGATAGAAAATAGTAAGTTTAGACTAGCTGTTTTCTAAATTTGTCAGAACTATTCTACTGTATTATTTTAAGCATTTTCCTGTGATCTCTGAACTCTTGACTAACACTGTATAGTAAGAAGTATTGTCTTGTGTTTTTATTATTATTAAATATTTTTAAACCTTTCAACTGTGGCTGTTTTGTGTAGAGATAATTTAAGCTCTAGAGTACATTGCACGTGTATGGTGATACTGGCCAAGCCACTCCAGTAAGCCTTAAAATGTTCTGGTCACACTTACTAATTGGATAATAATATTGCAAAGTAATAAATACCCTTTGGTAGGGGCCTTTTTAGTAGCTGATAAGTATGGGTCCTGGTGGCAGTGATTACTACCTAATAGCCTGGACAGAGAAGGGCCACAACTAGTGAACCTGTGCCAGTCTTCCCCAGGAGTGTCTGTCTGGTTGCATATAAATCATAACTGTGTGTGGGTCAGCCACTTGGGCAGGGACAAGAAGCACTGGTTGGATAGAGGGGGAGAGAGTGCTAGGAAGACTTGGCTTGGAACCCTGGCTAAGGACCCCACTTTATAGCTGTGTCTGTGGGGAGTCTTTTTGGGGATCTGGAGTGAAAGAAAGAAACCAGCCCAAGACTGATTGTGATCTCTGTGTGCTCTTAAGGGAAATTGTACTTACTCTACTGTATTTGTATTTATTATCCTTCCCAATGTGGACACCCCTCACTGGTGTTAGTGGTGAGGATTGAGGCTCCTTGATTACTGAAGCAGTACACGAGCTTCACAAGTACTTTGACAGAAATGTTGGGGGAGTAAGTGGTAATAACTAAAGAAATGTTTCTTTTGAGCTGGGATATATGGATATGGATTGCCCAGACATGGTAAGGCCTTACTAAGTTTAATGTTACTGGCTGCCAACAAACAGCAGCTTGGCAAAGGCAGGGCAAAGGTGACATCTGCCCTTGGAGAATTGTCTTAAGAGGAACTTATCAGCAGTAGTGCAGGACATAAATTTATTTATTTCTGTACAGAAATTGTTTTGCTGTCAGGACTAAAGTGCTTGCTTTCACCCCTTTGTGTGTGGCTTTGCTGCTGTGTTTTAAACTAGCCTTATAATTCAAAGGTGAGGAGTATTAAAATTGGAGAATGGCCACTTTTTTATGTGTTTCTAGATTGTTCCTGTGGTTAGCCAGGGGCAATGTCTTTTTTATCTTTTTGTTTTTTCCTCTTCAACTGGGCAGTAGATGAGCCAATTACTGCTCTGCCGAAAAGCAGAAAATCAAAATCTGTTCCCAGCATAAAAATGTTCTGATTTAGAGAAGTAAAGAGAAGTTCATAGAAGTAAACATAATTTGTGAAAACTCTACAGGCGGAATAATTTAGTAAGAGGAGTGCGATTTAACGGAGGTCAGGAACTAAACAACTTGTTGGAATGACTGAAAGCTGTTAAAGAAAACCTATGTTTTCTGTATGGCACTAACAATGGAAGCTGTTTTCATGATTTGTTTGTAAACCCGTTACAGATTAATATGTGATGATTTAATAAAGACGTTTTATTTAAAAAAAAAAAAAAAAAAAAAAAAGCAGGACACGGGACAAATAGGAATACTTCTCAGCTACAGGGACCGAATGTTATTTAGCATTAGCCCTATGATCCCATGCTGTTATAGCACCTCCTACATGTTCTTTGGTATGGGGTTGCTTCTCTTGGTCTACAAAATGCATGTTGACAATTCTGGCAAATTCCGTGATTATCTTAATATCTATCTGTGGAAGAAGAAAGTTGACAATCTTTTCAGGGACAATGATGGAATCTGCATGGCTTTTCCTAAATGAAAGGTTCCTCTTGCAGATGTGGTCTCCTTTCCATCACTCTGGTGTAGGCTGTGAGTTAAGCAAAGGAACATGATGCAATTAGAATTCCCCATGTTTAAAAGTGGTGACTACCAGCCTAGAAGTGCTGTCCCCTTTTCCATGCAGCACTGAAAAGGCCTGTTAACCACAGTATGGTAACATTCTACAGTACCCTCATTGTTTCTGGACAGATCTCAGCCACTCCTCCAACCTTGCCACAGTGGTGCCTCATTTGTAGAAATGTACCTGTTCCCACCATTTGCTTCTTGCACATTTTTCTTAGATGAGGACATACTTCACAATTTCTGGAGGTTCTCAGAGTTCAACTAGAAGCAAGATCCTTGTTTCTCTGTTTTGCTAACATGGATAGTGCAGCTTCCCTCCCTTATGGGACGTCATACAGTTCAGATGCCTCACACACCTCAGAGGTTCTGGTGGCTTCTTTTTACTAAAGCATTTGCCTGGTACCTTATTCTGGCCATATGGATAGTGATGTTGACTGCAGTGAATGGAGGTTGAAGTATAGCGGAACGTTACAGTGGCACTGACAACTGAATTTGTATGCAGATTCACTTAAGAGACCTGCACACAGACAATTGAAGTGTTTTTCAGTGTATCCTTTACATTCTTAATGTATCTGTATCATTGTAAGTGGTTATTATTTTCTAATTTGTCATACCCCGAAATGTCTTGAAAAGTCGGCTGCCTTGTCTAGCATGATTTTGTTTTATAATCAATGCGTTCGCCTTCCTGATGTCGCTTTAGAGAGGCAGATGTGGGAATAATTTACTGTGATATTCTCTCAACAGCTTACAACAGTACTGTGACTGCCTAGTTTTGACTGTCATCATCAATTTTGCATTTTTAATTACTTTGCTTCCTTTAACTTTCCTAAGTTAAGCGACCATTTCTGCTACAGCAGCATAAGGTATATTTGAATGACATGCT
Source organism: Protopterus annectens (assembly GCF_019279795.1). Classification (NCBI taxonomy): domain Eukaryota; kingdom Metazoa; phylum Chordata; order Ceratodontiformes; family Protopteridae; genus Protopterus; species Protopterus annectens. The sequence goes on along the minus strand of NC_056747.1, from coordinate 147,221,012 downwards.
TGAAAATATAGTTGTGTTAATCGTTCTTTTCAAAGAAATGAGTATAGTTCAGTGTTGAAGTGTGATAAATCTGACCGCTGTGATTAATATATGTCACTTGAGCTGAGATAGTTTGTGTTACATTCACATATTTTTTAATACTGTAGCTAAAATTAGTCTTTGATGTTAATCTTCCTTCCCCAGCTCACTGATTTGTCCTAGCAAAACACTGTATGCAACGCAGAAATGCTGTAACGAAACACTAGAAGAAACATGTACGTTTGCAGAAAATACAATGTAGATAAAAAAGCAAATATTTTTGAAACACCTTATTCAGTTATTACTTGTGACATAGGCAGACATACATTTATACAAAAGTAATCAAACTGTATTAAACATTAACAAACATTGTACGTCACATATATTGTTATATATCATATCACTTAAGCAACATTATATAAACTATTCAATTCCTGCCCCCCCCCTTTTTTAAACGAGAAACATTTTTATTAAGCCATGACTTACCCAAGCATACATTTGTATAAATGAAAACAAACCACACTGACACAGTCTTGGAAGCATTTTACATCACAAACCGTACTGTGATAGGAAGTGAACGTATGATGAAAATATTGTCTTTGTGGTACTCATAGTTTGATTAAAGGGAAAGACAGCCAATTTGTAAATAGATAAATAAACCTAGTGTGCTTTATTTTCTTTTCTTTTTTTTTTGCACATCTGAACATTAAGCTTGAAAGTCTTGCTTTTGTTCAGACTCTAGGCCACAGTGTTTATCTGGGGGTGTAATGCTGGAAATCTGTGACTGATAAGGCATATTTAAATGCCATTGTTTGAGCCATTATTTTTTTTAATGGCTCTGTAGCTGGCATGTGTGACCTAACCCAATTACTCTGCCAGTCTTAGCCTTTGAGATGTAACATATGACAAGACAAATGCAGGAAGGAAAGGAAAATAGAAATTCGTTCAGACATAAAACAAATGGAATAATTATTAAATGATGTTTTTTTCTCTATGAAACATGTGTAGTGTTAAATTATAGTGAAGGAAAATAACTTTTTGGAAAGAAAAACTAAAAATGTGGCATTTGTTGGAGTTCTCCTTTAACAATAAATATTGGGAGGAGGTTTATGTAGTATACATTCTTATGTACATTTACTTGATGTGAAAGTTAAATATTTTTCAAAGTTTTGAAAGGTTTGTGTTTGGAAGTTAAGTAACAAAGTTTAAATAATCAGATGTAAACACAAGTCTTAAGACATATTTTTTCTTCATTTTACAGCCAGAAGAAAAGGCAAAGTTTGATGGTATTTTTGAAAGTCTGTTACCTGTAAATGGACTTCTTTCAGGAGATAAAGTAAAGCCTGTTCTTATAAATTCAAATCTACCTCTTGACATTTTAGGACGGGTAAGTGTGATCAGCAAACTTTTTAAAAGTTGAAGGGAAGCATCTTGTCAGCTGTCAGTATCTACTGGTTCATTACGTGAATGGGCATATGCATGTCACTGTACCTTTTCTGGTGTCCACATGGCTGAAAGTCTTTTGACAGAGCTGCATAGATTGTGTAACTTTCATAACTTGTATCTAGAGCTGTTAATGCAAAAACATTTGCTTGTCATAGTGCTGAAAACTTTAGTTTGCTTTGTGTTGAAATGAGCTTCCTTTTGTACATCTCTATACATTGCCTTGGAAGAAGATAGTGTTAATAGTTGTTAATCAAAATGTGGATGGCTATAGAAGTCATGGAACATATGTGAGCGTTTGAGTGCCATCTTACAGAAATTACTATTTAAGAAGCAGCAGAGACTATTATGTTTGGAAGGTAGGAAGGGTTGCATTTCTTATTTAACTATCCTTCTGGGTTGATTGGTTTGTTTTTATTAAACTGGCATTATGTATAGAATCCATGGCAGGTATTCTAGCTAAGTTGGGAACTTTAGTATGTAGCTGTGACTGAATACACTAAAAGTAGTTGTTAGGTTGCTAAAGCCATATGATTCTCAGAAGAGCAAAACCAAGTTATCTGCTGTTGAATTATGGTGAGTTTGTTGTGTTTTAAGAGAGTTCCTGTCATGGAAAAACATGATGTGAAAGCAGAGATGAAACAAACTTCCTTCATTTCCCCTATTGACCTGGATAAAGATCCAACAGAGGGTAAAACAGGATTGCTTAAACAGAAAAGAAAAATAGAAGGCCCAGAAACACAAGAAAATGAAAAAAAATGAATTACTGCACAAAAATTAAAACATCTCTTGTCTGTTAGTTGTCCTGACCACAGTATTCAATGATTTAAGTGGAATTTACTTTTATGGTGGATAGAACAAGTTTCCCCACAACTTGTGGGTGCTTTTAGGTTGGTCCTAGATTCTCAGACCCTTACCGCAGACTCCTTTAATTTGGCCAGGGTAGTCCATCTGGGAGATCAGAGGGCTTCAGTGGAGTTGAGACAGAGCATTCAGAAGTAAGATACTGATTCAAGTGATCACCAAAGCCGTTAGACTTGTTTGGCAGCATTGCAACTCCAAACAGACAATGCTACAGTGATGTGGAGTGTCAGCAAACCGGTGTGGGGTGGGGGGTAAGCACATAATTACCTGCTGTGCAGACTAATAGTGCAAGCATGGGAGCTGTCCTAGGAGTCTGGTCCATCCCTCGAGGCTCTGTACATCCCATCCTAGGAGAAGTCCACTGGCAGTTGGCCCGTGGCAGGAGAGTCAACTGGCAGTTGGCCCGTGGCAGGAGAGTCCACTGGCAGTTGGCCCGTGGCAGGAGAGTGCATTGGCAGACATCTGAGCAGATTAGAAGCGGATTACAATGAGTGATTGCTGAACAGTAACATGTTTTTGGACATAATGTGTCCACAAGTGAAGTGTGCTAACTTTTTGGTTCTCCTGAAAACAGGCAGTTGAACAAATATTGAAGTAGATTACCTTCATGAGAAACCTGAATAACAGCTTCTTTATAACTTAGGCAGTTGTAGTTTTATGTTTCCTCTCTAATACTTTGATCCCTAGGGTGTTGCACAAGATAAGGGAATACAGACAAAAAGTGTTAATTTGCAACACACTTATAGCTATTTGCTTTACTTTGTGTGCAAGGGAAGAGCTGCTTCTGTTGGCTCAGTGTTTGGACCTCTTGACACAGAATGTTGGGGGGACTCTGTAATTAACCCCCCGATTTGAGGACATTAAGGGTGAACATGAGGATAAATTACCATTCATCTCTCTCAGGTATGTGCTTACTAAGGAGATGCTGAAGAAGGAAGGGCATGAAATCCAACACAAGAAAATTATATTTATCAAGATGAAATATGTTCTTCCTTTGGTGATGTAGCAGGGAATGGGACCCAAATTCAGTACAGCATTGTCTGGTTCTCACCTGCCTGCCAGTCCTAAGTAGAAGAGGGTTTATCATGTGTCTCTCTAAAGGGGCATATTTTAGACATTTCTGCATGTTTGTTTGTGGACTCCTCTTCTCCTAGCTGTTAGCTAAGCAGTTACTTGAGTGTCCTGCATGTGAGACCACCCAAAAAAGGTGATATCTTAACCATGTGTCATAAATTTTGTATTAGAAAAGCTTATTCTGCTCCCTTTTGAACCAGCTGCTTCATTCCCATTATTTTGTTTTCATCCTGGAAGAATGCTTTGCTAATGGCTTTGGTCTCTGCTAGTTGTATTTCAGAACTGCATGCCCTTGCGTTTTGGAAGTTATCCTTGATTATTTTTAAGGACAATAACACTCCACGTTAGCTACCTTTCGTCCCTAAGATTGTGAAAGAGCTGACATTGAACCAAGGTTATCTACCTCTGTATTTTTTCCATAACCACAAAGTAAGGAAGAAAGGATCTTAGTCAGTGGATGTTTACAGGCAGTTTTATTTGCCTCCCCAAGTGCCAGCTGTGGGGGGTGTGGCCCCCACTATTATCGAGAACCAAAATACAGGGAGAAAGCCAGGGACCTAAATTCTCTCTAGGCTGTATAGAATGGCAAATCATTAACTGTATATTGTTTATGCAAATATCTATCAGTCTTCTGTACATACTAACATGTGAAGGCTAATATTTTCCTCTCTGCATGTTATTAGATGGAATGCACATTATCTAGGAAGATATTTCAGTAAAGCGAATGAATGACTTTGTATTTTCTGGAAACATTTAGAGTCCAGAGTTTATCTACTGTGCTGTCTGAAATGACTGTATGTCACTTTGTCCTGCCTTCGACATGGCAGGGATACCTGTAAAAGGCTATTTCATGTAATGTCTTCTGTCCTACTCCCACCTGCCACAGTAATTATTCATGTTGTTGGTAGTTCCCAAGGGTAACAATGTGATGTTCATCGTGTTACACTGCTGCAGTCATCACACTTGGGTTATCCTGCCATCAGGCGGTCCTGCAGTCTGCCAGAGTTCCAAAGTCTTGGTCCGGCGTCGGTTGCTTTCGCTTCTTCCCTGACGTCAGTGCGCCAGGGGTATACAATATGCATCCAATGCCATTTTCTTCAGTCTTTCTTGCTGCGCGCTGCCCGAAGCAAAAGCAGTTCGCAAGTGCCAGTCGGCCGACTCCTGAGATTTTCGAAGTCGAATTTCAGGTCCGAAGTCTTCAATAAAGCTAAGTACCCCATTGGGGAAACTTTTTTTCTTGTCTCAGACCGATGTTAGAAAAAGTTAATAATTGTATTTCTTGTAGGAAGCAAATACCTCATAAGGACTTCCACTCTTACTGTATTCCATGCCTAGGCCCTGATCACGACATCACTAGTTGTCAGCTTTGTGCCAGATTTAACAAACGCACTATAAAACAATGTTTTGATTTTGCTTTGCACTACTTTGGCCGAAGGTTTAATTATACAATGACGTCGGAACAACCGACTACCGCGGTTCATAAAAAAACGCAAGGACAAGGATAAAGACAGGCATCCGAGGTCCAAAACCGACGACGAAGCCTCTTCTAGGCCAGTCGCTGGTTCACAGTGAGGTGCTTTCGCAGCCCCTGACACCCGCTACCTCAGAGCCACAGGCCACCTCCGACTCCCACGTGGAGACAACTAGGCCTCTGGAAACTCAAGGTATTGGGCCTACAGAAACTAATCCCTCAGATGGGTCTGGAGCCGCTGAGCAGGCATCGGCTTCTGAGGGTGTTTTCATCCCTTCACAACTTACCATTAAAGCAACAGCCAAGATAAAAACACCATTAAAGACAAAGAAGCCAAGTACAGCATTCTCCTGGACCGTCTTCCATGCCTAAGAAACAGATGCTCAAAATGGCCGAAGACCTCATTACTCTATTTATTTATTTATTTATTTGCAGTTGGTTTACCAGGATAGTCCATTGGGCCAAATTAACCCGTTTTCAATGGATTCCTGGGGAGAAAAGCTCCAAACAATCAAAGTTACAATAGGTTATACATGATAATTATACAAGTGTAAAAGATTCAAGCAAACAATTACAAAATAGTAGAGGAAACATTACAGCTAATACAAACTAGAGATGAAACTTTTACAACTAATACAAATTAGTGATGAAGCTTACAGGGTACAGACAAAGAAGGAATGTTGCAAAGTAAATAATGAGAAGTCAAATTACATATCAGCAATCATGCACTTAAGAGGTGCAGCATAGTGTATTCTTGTGGATACAGTAATAACAATAAGAGTGTATGAGATAGGAGAAATTATAAGGGAAGATTGCAGGTGTAAATGGGGGAAGGAAAGGAAGATGGAATTACCAGTGTTAGTTATGTGGGGTGGAAGCAAGAGCATTCCCACTGGGATACTAGATATAAGTGAAGAGATTTTTTGAAAATAAAATGGTTAGAGATGATTCGAATTGATGGAGGTAGGGAGTTCCAGAGGCGTGCTAGACCATGCGATAGAAGATTTTTGCCTGGGGGACGAGTTGGTTTGTGGACTTCTAAAAGATTTTGGTTGTTAGACCTTAATACTTTATTGGGTAGGTGCATTTTAAAGGCAGAAGACAGGGAGGGACAGAGGGAGTTGTTGAAAATGAGCTTGTGTGCAAGAGTTAGTTTGGTATAGGTGAGATGTTTGGGTAGTTCTAGCCAATTTAGTTGTTGGAGAGAGGAACAGTGGTGGGTGGAGGACTTGTGGCTGGTAGCAAACTTGGCGATTTTGTTGTAGCAGGAGGAGAGTTGTGTTTTCAGAGAGGACTGTAGATTAGTTAGAAGTGGAGCTCCATAGAGAAGGGAGGGGATAAGAAAGGAAGTAGAAAGAGTGATTTTAGTAGCAGGTGTAAGGTAGTGATTTTGCCGATAGAGCATACCTAGTTTTTGATGGGGTTTTTTGATATTTAGTTGTAAATGGGAGTTGAATTTGAGCTGGTTATCAATTTGGACACCAAGTAATTTGGTCTCTGACACCAGTTCCAGAGGTGTGTTATTTTGACTAGTAATAGAGAAAGTGTTACTATCGAAATAGGTGACTTTAGAGGGGGAGAATACCATTAATTTGGTTTTAGAGGCATTGAGTGCTAGGTGGTTTCTTTTTATCCATTGCTCAGTGGTTGGAAACGCATCTTGAGTAAGCTTGAGGAGTGTAGGGATAGATGAGGCAGAGCAGATAATAGTTGAGTCATCTGCATATTGGATAATGTTTGAGAAAGGGATAGAGTTGCAGAAATCATTTATGAATATGTTAGAGGAGGGGACCTAATATGGAGCCTTGGGGAACTCCAGTTGGGGTATTTAGAAATGAGGAGGTTGCCTTTTTCCATTTTACTGCTTGATACCTATTTGATAAGTAGCTGGAGAACAAGTTCAAAGATGAAGGAGATAGGTTAAGTTTTGAGAGTTTAGTTAAAAGCAGGCTGTGTGAGATAGTGTCAAAGGCCTTAGAGAGGTCAAGTAGTAGGGTCGAAACAATAAGTCCAGAGTCCCGGGCTTTGTTTATAGTTTCAAGGAAGGAGAGGAGGGCTGTCATAGTGCTGTGACCAGGTCTGAAACCATGTTGTGTGGGAGTTAGTAGATGATTATCTAAGAGATGTGGTAGGAGTTGAATTTGGATACACTTTTCTAGGAGTTTGGAGATGGGAGACAGGATAGCGATGGGGCAGAAATTAGTAACACTGTTATTGTTGCCACCTTTATGTAAAGGTATGATAAAGGCCTTTTTCCAGATTTGGGGAACTATACTTTCCTGAATAGAGCGGTTGATTAGAATGCTAATGGGGTAGGCAACTGCATCTGCAGCTATGCTAAGAAAGTAAGAAGGGATGTTATCAGGAGCATTAGTGCATGGCTTCAGTTTCAGTAGGAGTTTTTTTTATAGTAGAAGTGGGTATGGGTTTTAATGAGAATAGTGGGGAGTGTGGAGAGGGGGTGTTGGGGGGGAAGAAGATGGGGAGGAAGTGAGAGTAGGAGGAGAGGTGGAGGGTGGAAAGTTAGTGGATGGGAGTGGTAGCAGTGCAGGGTGGAGTGTTGGTAGGGGAGGATTGGGGGTACATTGGAGAATGTGGTGGTGTTAGAGAATGAAGAGGCTAATTTGGAAATAGATTCAATGAAAAACGAGTTAAACTGGGTAGCTAAGTCTGTATCAGTGGCGTTAGGGTCTGGGGTGGGGGTGTCTGGTTTGCTGGGGTTAAGTAGAGTAGAGATACCTTTCTAGAATTTTTGAGGATTTGTTTTGTTACTGTTTTGGAGGATGGAGAAGAAGTTTTGTTGATCAGAGATGATGAGCTTTTTTACTTTATTTCTAAGTGTTTTGTATTCATTATGTAAGAGGGGGGTCTTATTTTTCAGGTAGTGTGCCCAGACTTGCTAGTGTATGTTTTGGTAAGCCAAGGGGCCGTATTGATTTTTATTCTCTTTGTCCTTAAGGAAGCATGGAAGTCTAGCATTTTTAAGAATGTTGAGTTGAAGTGGGCAACTGCGTTATCTAGAGGTAATGTTTTTAGACAATTTCAGTTTATTGTTTTTAGAGAGTTAGAAAAGGTTGTTGGGTTAAAGTTTTTTTGGTTACGGACAGTAATATAATTATGAGTGCAATGGAGTAAAGGGAGACGAGTGAAGGTTGGTATGTGGTCACTAAGAGGGTCGGGAAGAGTACCACTGTCGGAGAAATAATGGGGATGAGAGACTAAAATCCAATCCAGAATACTGCTGCTAGAGGGTTTTTTTGAGGGGCGTGTAATAGAGGTGATTAGCTGTGAGAAATTGTAGAGGTTGATGCTAAGTGGGTTTGTAGGAGACTGAATGGAGGCCCAGTTAATATTCATGTCTCCTAAGATTATAGTTTCATGTCTAATGTTATTGGAGAGCCAGGAAAGGATGTCTTCGAGTGTGGAAATATTATCCCCTGGGGGGATGTATAGGGAAGCTATACATATGTGTTTGTTAACTTGAAGTAGTGTTAAGAAAAGTTCAGCATTATTAAATTGAGGAGTAGGTTTGTTATAGGGTGTAACTGACAAGGAGGATGAGTAGAGGAGAGCAACTCCTCCCCCTTTTTTGTGGGACCTGTCTTTTCTAATGATAGAATAGTTTGGCGGAGTTATTTCAGAGTCTTTTATATGGGGTTTTAACCATGTTTCTTAGATGAATAAGATGTCAGGTTTATTATGTATGAGCCAGGCATGGAGGTTTGGGATTTTGTTAACTATACTTTGGAAGTTTATAGAAGTTAGTAATATGCTCTTGTCTGTAATGGTTGAGGTGGGGGGGGCCTGGGTTAGGATGGATATCACCTGATATTAGACTGGTAATCAGGGGTAGGATTGGGTTAGAGAGGTAATTGGACAGTTTAGAGAAAGGATTAGGTTCTGTTGTGATTTTGAAGGATTTGCCAGTTACTATGGGGGTAGATTGTTTGAGTGGTGATAAGTTTATACGGATAAAGTAGACGTTTTTTTTATAGGAAATAGATGGGGCAAAATTGGGGTGTTAAAGTTTGAGAGAGAGGAGGTAAGGTGGTTAGTTACATGGAAGGATTGTGAGTGGTAGGAATTACTAGGCTGGGTAAGGTAGTGAAAATAGGTTAAGTTAATAAGTAGAAGTAGTAAAAAGGAGATGAATGAGGGTTTTGAAAGCATTTTGAGATGGGGGTACTTAGAGGTACTAAGTTGATGTTGAATTAAATGTAGAAATGAGAGGTTTATATGAAGAGGATCTGGTAAGTACTTAAATAGTGGTAAGGAATTGATAGTTGTGTAAGGATTTGCTGGGGATGTGGTATTGGAGTGGGTGTTGAGATAGTAATGTAGTCTAAATTGGCTAGGTGAAAAAAAACTAGGAGAGGTGAATGAAGGTTAATTAGGGTGGAATAGGGAATGGGTGTGTCTGGAGTTCTGGAGACTGATTGGACTGGAAATGTTAGTGGGTGTGGTTATGGGGTAATAAAGGTAGAGGTGCTGGGGTCAGGTGGAAGTTGGGGGCAGGTAGGGGAGCCCGAGTGAGGGCTTAACGGAGCGGGTAGAAACCAGAAGCAAGGAGGGCAGCAGAGGATCGAGAACCTATCAGTGGAGTGTAGAATTTCAGAAGGGTAAGTACAGGGGACCTGGATATAGTAGGTTATAGTGGGCTGTAATGGTTTTGAGAGAGAGAGAGAAAAAGAAAAGAGCAAAAAGAGAATACAAGAAGTAAGTGAATAGAAGTCAGTATAAGTGGGGAGAGGATGCCATTTAGTGGATAAATGCTGAAGTGCACCTTGGCCCACCAGGGCAATCTCTGTACTGGGTTGGATTGAAGGGAGAGGGGAGCAAGAGTAAGTCAGGGGACTAGATGAGGGAGAATAGCGGAAATATAAAGATAAGAGGGGTTTAGGCTGCTGGCTTTCCTGGCAGGGAGCGTACAGTGCACCTATCAGGGCTTAAAAACTATAGTAGTTCAAGGCTTAACAGCAGAGACATACTTCCTTGGATTCTTCTGGGAGAAGCTTGGTTTAATTTCCGAGAGGGAATGAGGCAGCAGAGTTTGTAATAATTGCTGTAAGCAAATGGCTGAGCTTGTATTAGATTTAGTGTAGGTCTAGGTGTCCACCAGGCATAATCACAAGGGATAGTTCAGGGCAAAAAGCTGGAGAACAGGAGAGAAAGTTGAGAGGGAAATTGTATTTTAGTAGAATAAAACATATCTCCTAATAACAGTAAGCAAAATTCAACAAATGTCAAAAATAGCAATGATTTGAAATTAAGTCACTTTGGGTAATAGTTTGTTGCAATTAACAGCAAATGTAGAGAGTTTACCAGGTCAAACATAGGCTCTTCTCACATCTGAGAATAGATTAGCAAATAAAAAGGTATTGCACTCATTTATCACTGCTAATGAAGGCAGATTGTTAGACAATAGGTCATTAATAGGGATCAGCTATGTGGAGCACAACCAGAAATAGGCAACAATAACACTATTATTGGGGCATTTATTAGAAAACAATGCAGAGCAGAAAACACTCAGCGTTTTTAACTAGGACTTAAATAGACCTCAGCACTGGAGTATTACACGTTAGATGGTCACTACACTAACGCAGGTACATTAGCCCTGGTTAGGAAGGTTATGGTCTATAAGGAGCTATAGTAGAAACTGGAGCAACTAGCAGATAGCCTATAGTAGACGCACAATAAACACTCAAGTTTACAAATAGGCACGGCAAAATAGGCTTGGTAATATTGCAATACAATGTGCCTTATAGCCGGCCTTTAATTGAGCACTTTGAGGGAATGGGGCATTTCTTTGTGAACCACGTGTGTAAGTTGGCATTAGCAGAGTACATTTAAAACAAATTCAAATCACTCTAATCAGGGGTTCCCATCCCCCTCCTGAGAAAAGGACTAGGCAGGATACAGACTATGATTCCTCTGATCAGGTTTCCATTTCCTCTGATTCCTCTTCAGACCAGGGTTACTCTCTACCCCCCTATGAGGACTCTGATGCTGAAGAATCTATCCCTTCAGCCTCTCCTCTTGATGATTACTATTTTGGGGAAACTGTACATACCATGAGGGAGCATTTCCAATGGGAAAGTCAGGATTATTCAGAATCCAAGAAAAGGCTCAGGGACTTCCTTTTATTGCCTCAGCACAGCCTCCTTGCTATTCCGCCTGTGTTAGATATTGTGGATGATGTGTTCTCTGAATCCAGCTTATCTCCTGATTCTTTGCCCCCTGCACCAGCCAAGCCAGATAGGTACTATAGAGTCCCTGACTCTCACAAGTTTCTTTATAAAAACCCTTCTGCTGACCCAGAAACCATTTCCCAGGGTCCCAAAGGGGTTAAGGCTTCCATTGCAAAAAACCCAGTCCCCTCTGACAGAGATTCTAGAGCATTGGATAGATGGGGGAAGAAAGTTTACACTTCTGCAACTTTAGCAGTAAGGGCTTTAAATTGCCAGTTTCACATGCTTAAGTACCAACAATAATTAATGGCTCAGTTAAAACAGAAAATGCTTACAAGCTCAGAAGCTCCTGCCTATAAAGAAATGCAGGATTTATTGCATGCAGTTGAACAGGTGGGAAAACATACTCTGCAATGTGGTTTTGATTCTTTGGAGGCCTCTTGTAGAACCACAGTTACAGGTTCTGTGATTCAAAGACATGCTTGGTTAAAAGAACAGAGTTTACCTGACCATGTTAAGGCAAAATTATTGGATGCTCCTTTACAACATGATACCTTGTTTGGTGTTAAGGCAGAAGAGGTGTTAAAGAAAATGGAGGATAAAGCTAAATCTATGCAAACAGTCAAAGATTTCTTACAGGTACAGCCACTTCGATTTAGCAGAAATTGGCCTACAAAGAATTGGTCCTTTCCCGTGTCAGACAGGCCACAGAGAGGCAGATACAGACGCCCAAGAGGCAGATCTCAACCCCAAGGCTCTTGCAGACGACAACAGTGGGGTACCTCAAACCCAAAAGGAGGTGAGGACAAGTCTCAACCTTACAGGAAACCGTCCCAATGACTTCCCGTTAGTATGCCAAGCACTTCCCTTTTGGCAGCCCCCTTAGGGGGGAAACTTGCACTTTTTTCTCAAAATTGGCAAACAATCACCCAAGGCAAATGGGTTCTGAATATTGTGTCTCTGGGTTACAGGTTCCACTTTCACACTTTACCAAGGCTAAAAGGAATGCCAAACCTGCCACAAAATCAATGGGCAGAGGCTCAAAAACAAATTTCAGCCCTCATGGACACGAGAGCTATTCAAAAAGTACCACAGCAGGAACAAGGACAAGGATTTTACTCAAGACTCTTCCTGGTCCCCAGAAAGGACAAAGCCTGGAGACCCATACTAGACCTCTCAACTCTAAATACTTACCTGGATGTTCTGAAATTCAAAATGTTGACACTACAGCAACTTCTTCGGATGCTGGGCAAGAAGGCTTGGCTTGTTACTTTGGACCTCAAAGAGGCATACCTGCATGTCCCTATCAGACAAGATTGCAGATTCAATGCTGGCTTAATGCATTACCAATTCTCTGCACTGCTCTTTGGCTTATCTACTGCGCCCAGGGTCATTACAAAGTGCCTGGCACCAGAAATTGCATTTTGCAGACACAAAGGAATTCAAATATATCCATACCTGGACAACTGCCTCATTCAAGCAGAGAGAAAGGACATTCTTCTAAAGCATCTGGCATTTGTAAAAAGGTTGCTAATTTCTCTAGGGTACACAGTAAACGAAAAGAAGTCAAAACTAGTGCCCTCACAACAGATAATATTCCTGGGTGCCAGCTTAAATACAACGGCCCAGATGGCTTATCTCACGCCAGACAAACAAGGACAACTGACTCAGTATTTTCAATTGCTGGCAAAAAAAAGTCCCATCTCCCTGCAAGAAAAATTCTGCAGGCCCTGGGATTCATGGCATCCTGCATACTACTAATTCCATATGCCAGACTGCATATGAGGAAATTACAATAGTACCTAAAAAATGTTTGGACTCAACTCTCACAGTTTAGAAACAGTAATACCAATAATTCCCTGCCTACAACAGGAGTTTCGATGGTGGGCATAGGCATGTCACCTCAACAAGGGTCAGCCTTTCACTCTACCCACAGCCAGGCAGACTAACAATGGATGCTTCAGATTACGCCTGGGGAGCACACATGGCAGGATATTGTATTCAGGGCAAGTGGACCACAGACCAAATGCATCTTTACATCAATCCAAAATAGATGTTGGCTGTTCAAAATGCCCTAACAGCTTTCAAGGACCTTCTGCATCCAGGACAATTATTATTAAAGACAGACAACACCACAGTAATGTGGTACATAAACAAGCAAGGGGGCACTCATTCTTGCCCCCTATGCAGGCAAGCCATGACCTTGTAGAACACAGCTCTAACTTATCAAGTTCATCTGCAAGCACAATTCCTGCCAGGAAAGAAAAATACTGTGGCAGATGACCCAAGCAGAAATATCATGGACCCTCACGAATGGAAATTGAATCCACAAATCTTCAGCATGGTAATGCAAAAATGGGGGTGCCCAGACATAGATCTTTTTGCCTCCCCACTGAATTGCCAACTACAAAAATTCTGCACAAGGACTTACCACTCACAAGCATGGAAAGTGGATGCTCTTTCGTTCAGCTGGAAAAGCCTAAAAGTTTATGCCTTCCCACCACTGCCTCTCCTTTCAAATGTACTCCTAAAAGCCAGACAAGAAAAACCACAGCTGATCCTGATTGCACCAGACTGGCCACGCCAGCACTGGTACCCAATCTTAAAGAACTTAGCTCAAGGCCCACCGTGGATTTTGCCTCAAATTTCACACTTTCTGACTCAACAAAACAATCCGATCCTGCACGGTCAGCTCAAAACCCTAAACCTGGCTGCATAGCAGATTCATTAGTCAAACAGGCAACACCTCTCTAAAGCGGTTATGGATGTCATTTTGGAGGCCAGGAGGCCTTGCACCAGGAAATCTTACTCAGAAAAATGGAAGAAATTCTGTGCCTGGAACCAGGCTCATAGCCTTGACCCTCTTGTCCCAAACATTCCTCAGATTTTACAATACTTAACTGAGATGCTGGACAAAGGCCTATCCTTCTCATCAATTAAGATCCACGCATCTGCCATTTCAGCTCATTACAACACGGATCCTCCATTATTCTCTCATCCCTTGCTAGTATCTCAGAGGGGCTAAAAACATAAGACCGCCCCGGAAAGCACCAACACCAACTTGGGACCTCAGTTTTGTTTTGGAAAAACTGACCTTGCCACCTTTTGAGCCAGCCAATACAGCCGATCTAAAATTTTTATCATGGAAAACAGCTCTGCTCCTGGCAGTAACTTCAGCACGAAGAGTCTCAGAGCTACAGGCATTAATGGCAGTGGAACCTTTTATAATATTCCATCAGGACAGGGTTTCTTTAAGGACAAATCCTACCTTTATGCCAAAGGTGGTATCTAGTGTGGTTCTTAACCAAACCATGCATTTGCCAACTTTTTATCCAAATTCCCAGAATAAAGGGGAGAAAATTCTGCACTCTTTGGACATACACAAGCAGCTACACTTCTACTTGGACAAAACAAAAGCTTTCAGGAAAACTGAGCAACTGTTTGTAGCATATGCTGCAGGATCACAGGGCAAGGCTATCTCAAAGCAGACTATTTCCAAATGGATAGGACACTGTATTCGTTACTGCTACACACGGCATGGAAAATCAGTCCCTAATAACATTAGGCCACATTCTACCAGAGCAACAGCCACTTCAACAGCCTTTCTCAGAGGAGTACCAACCAAGGAAATTTTGGAGGCTGCAACTTGGAGTTCAGTGCACACCTTTACCAAGCATTACCACTTGCCTCTTTACTCTAAATCCAGAGCAGGATTTACCACTGCAGTTCTGCAGGGCCTCATAGCCAATCCTAGCTCTTTATAGACCAGCCACCCAACTTTAGCTTTGGGATTCAACCCAAGTGTGGTGATTGCAGCAGTGTAACACGATGAACATAGTACAGTTTTGTACCTACCATAAATGTAGATGTTCGAGTGTTCACACTGCTGCAGTCCAGGTTACCCTCCCTCCATCCCCTCTGTCCTAGCTGGACTTATCTATACCTTTCTGTCCTGTACAACCTTTGTGGTGTATTTGCTTGTAACTGAAGGTATTGTTTTTATTTTTTTATATATGTTTTATTAGCAATATGTATTGCCTACCTACTTGGGGGCACCTGACATCTGGGGCAAGAAAAACTGAAGAAAATGGCATCGGATGCATCTTATATACCCCTGGCGCACTGGCGTCAGGGAAGAAGCAACAACAACCTACGCCAGACCAAGACTTTGGAACTCTGGCCGACTGCGGGACCGCCTGACGGCAGGATAACCCAAGTGTGATGACTGCAGCAGTGTGAACACTTGAACATCTACATTTATGGTAGGTACAAAACTGTACTTTATATACACCTCTGGCAGAATCGTATGTCAGTGCTTTGATTCAGTACATTTTACATTTTCTTTTTTTATAGTTGTTTTGGTAGCTTTTCACCTTGTAAGATTTAATGTACTACTATTTGGAAATCTACTCAGATGTTATGATTTATTGTTAATTACCACCCAAAGAAGGTATTGCAGTTGTTTAAGGTAATTACCATAGCAGTCAATCATTGAGGAACAGTCAGTGTAACAGTAAAGCTTTCCTTCCTCCCTACTGTTTTTTGGAGTGTGTGCAGTTATTTTTTTTCATGTGACAGCAGTTTTCTTAATTGCTACCACTTCATATGCTTTAATACTGGATTCTTTATTTTCGTGGATCATACCATCCATGCTATCGGAATTTTAGTTTTCCTGTTGATACAAATCATAGCGTGGTTTTGACTGTTTAAGCAGTACATTATCAGTGCTGCTTAGCGCAGGATGTTGCCTGCCACGGGCACTCTTCATGCAGGCGGTAGAGAGTGAAGAGTACTGCAGGATGCGTGAAGAAACCTAGTGCCACTTACATCAGTATCCGGACCCCTGCATTACATGTTCCTAACAGGGGGAGGATAACCACTTCAACTGAAAAGTGGCCTAGAGAAATTAGGAAAACCTAAATGTTATCCTTTACTGTTACATTGATATCTCATTGCCAATATGTAACATAATTGTAGTGTCTTTGATGCAAAGTAAAAATGTCTGTTTTGACATTTATAGATTTTTACCCCTGAATGTCTTTCACTGATTGTATGAACTTACTCCTTATAATCTGTGCATTAAAAGTCATAGCACTGCCCCTCAGAGTCATACAAGGTTGTCAGAAGGTGTACCACTTTTTTATTCTTCAGAATAGAGGGCGTTCAGATACTGTACCCCATGTTGTTAGTGATGCATAGTTTTAGAAAAGCTTTACCCAAGTTATGCATGAGCCACTAAAGGAAAACTCTGCCTTCTCCTACAGTTTAACTCATCTTTAGGTTCTTTTTCTCCCTACAGTATGGTTCCAGTATTGTGTAGGTACCAGAAATCTGCTTGTACTTTTTTTTTTTTTTTAACCTTTCCTTTCCTTGGAATCAAAGGAGGTCAAATGCCACCTGCCATTTTTTTTCCCTAAAGCTTAAAGAGACAGTCCCAGAGTTTTTGTTTTGATTATTTTCTTTGTTTATATTTACATTCTAACTTTCTGAGCATGCCCTAACTTTGGCTGCGGGGGGGGGGGGGGGGGGGTTGGCTGGCAGAGAGGTGCTTACTTACAGGAAGTTCCAATGGTCTAGTCAAATTCCATCTCAAATTGCAGTTTTACCGACAACAGCTCTCACAGAGTCGTACATTTGTGTCACTTGTGATTTTTATTCTTAAAAAAGTAGCCTTTCAGGAATTTTATTACCTTGCAGGAAAGCATATGGACAATGTAAAGCTAAAACTTCAGTTAAGAGAGTTTTCTGTTCATTTCATATTTTTGTGCTGATTTCTGAATGCTAAGTGCTGTGATGTCATGCATGACTGCCATTTGCTGTGTATAAAGCATCAGAATGCTGTAAGTTTCGAACGGTATTAGAAGCAATCTTTTTTTCATGTTTTGGTTTTTGATATTTGAATACTAGCCAAGTGTAATGGTTTTCTGTCCTGCTGTAAAAAAATGTATGACACAAACAATAGATTCATTTTAAACAATGCACAATTAAGATGCGTTTTTTTGACTAACCACTCAACCACAAATGCACACAAAAATGTAATAACCTTATTGTTTCCTAGTGACCAGGGACTGAAAGCTTTGACAGGAACTGAATATTGTTAATTGTGTTCACCAGAGGGAATGAAAACAGGGCTGCATAAAGTAAATTGAAATCAGAAGTAGGGTTGCTGCTGATGATGTGGTAAGTAGGTGGTGACAGCTGGGAGATATCGGTCAAGTTTCTTTAAGTCAGAATTTTAGATTCTGGGGTTGTTCCTTCTCACATACTTTGCAAAAGAATTTGTCTCCACATGCATGACATAATATAGACACAGATAAGTCTGCAGTTTGCCCTGTCAGGTACTGCTGTCAGTCTTAAATGGGCAATTAATCCTGCTAATGTCAGGAGCCCAGCAGCTGATATAAAAAAAGACAGAAGGCTGTGGAAGTGTTTTCTACTGTTTTTATTGCAGAAAAAAGAACTTGACACTCATTTCATAGCAAAACAAAGCAATTAGATCAGTCAGGGATGTAAAGGTAGTTGTCAACTCACCTGACACATTTACACAAGCAGCAGCACAGTATTGAAATGCTAAGCTTTAAATGTTGGTTATTTATAATAGTTTATATGTTAAAGATAAATGTAGTATCGAAGAAAAGTCAGAAAATGTTATTTCTTGTACAGTATCAACACATTTGCCATTTTTAAGCCCCCCCCCCGCACACACAGGGCAGAACTGCAGAGAGAGAGAGACAGGTGGCAATGGTATCAACTGTGTGCACTGATACTGTTTATAAATAGGTATTTTATCAATTTTTGTGACATCCTTCCAAATGGTGATACATATCTGGTACAGAGATCTATGGTGAGAGACTCCCACTGACTTTGAGTCAGTACCTTACTTTAATAGAAAGACTCACCCAGACTCTGCTGCACTTGGTTGTGAGGAAGAGGTTAGTTTGCTTTTTATTTGTTATACTTTATATTACTTTATTGCCTTTTTTATTTTGAATACTGTGCTTTGTTTTCTTTACCTTGTGTTTTACTTGTATTCTGCTTTTAACTGCATATTAAAACTTGAAAAGAGACCACAGCTCTGTCTTTTGTAAGTCAGGCAGAAATGTTTTCCCCACCCTCCCACCTGGTTACTGTTGTGTTCTTAAACACCACTGTCTTTCTAGTTGCATGCCTCTTAGGTTAATTTGACCATATATCTCATTTCCTTTCTGCTTTTACTGGCTTGTGTGAGTAAGCGCAAAATTATCATTTTGGGAAGTCACTCCCCTTCAACTATTTAAATTTATTGGCCGTCCTACTGTATTCCATAGTACCAGAATACAAAAGTGACCACACCCTTTCAGTCTATCTTGCTGTTTTAAAAACAGTGACTCTCCACTAAAACTTAGACAGGTAAAACTTAAGTTACCTACTTTCACATCTAGCTCCTCTAGTGTACACTGCAGTGTTTAGGATAAACCATTTTTTTCATCTTACCTTTAAGCATCCCTGTGACTAGCACTTGCTCTAAAACCTGCTGGAAATCACTAGGAAGCCTTAAATTGATACAAGCACTCGTATCTCCTTGTTAATAAGGAGAAATTAATCATAGGCACTAAACAGCCTATAATTGCAAAGTACCTTGCTAAGGTAAGGGAAAACGGCTTTTGTACTTTACAAAGAAAAAGCACCAAACCGGGCATGTACAAGGGTCAGCTTCCAGTGATTTCTCTTGTCCACCTGGTGAATCTGAGCAAACTGGGACAATGCAGCAATTGCCTCATGTACACAGACAACCCTCTCCTCCTACCACCTAACACTACAACCTACGAGAGATGCACTTACATAGCCAAACTGGAAGCAAAGCTCTCTCCACCCAAGATTGTGCTAGACAGTCAAGAGGAGAAGGTTAATACCCGCACTACACCTCAAGCAACACATAGCCCTTCTAAACCCACACCACCCTCACATAACAACACTAAACCCTCATATGTAGAGGCCCTTAACAGTAACCTGCCCAAGCAACAAGGACCTCCGAAGCTGAAATGTAAACAAACACCAGTCACAACTAAAGTGTCACATAGCTCACAACACCAGTGTGCCACCCAACAACAGGCCCTAAGGCAAGACAATGTACCGAACACTTGAGTCATAGGTGACTCTATAGTCAGGCACACTGATGTCCCACTCACCAGGATCTGCCACATAACGCATGCACTCAAGTCACTCCACAACAAGTACAAATATGACTCTGTCATTGTCCATGTTGGAGTGAATGACTTGAGATGTAGCTCCCTGGACTACATGAAAAGAGACATGAAAGAGCTCTTGGATCATGTGGCTCAGGCAGGTATGACCCTAGCCCTGGGTAGCATCCTGCCTTCGCCCAGAATTATACCAGAGTATAAGGACAAAATGATTGACTTCAGCAATTGGCTAAGCTTCTGGTTTCATTCAAAGTGGATCCAGTATCTGTCTGCCTGGGACGACATGATAGACAGATCACGATGCTTTGCCAGAGACGGTCTGCACCTGTTGCCCCTGGGATTTAGGTTACTGGCTAAGGCTCTTGCCACCCCTATAGTGCCTTTTTTAGGGAAAGTTCAAAGGACAAAACCACCACCGTAACCGGTACAAGCATACAAAATCTGAAGGTAATGCTACTCGGTGCTAGAAGTCTAAACCTCAAAATGCACTCTGTCGAGGTACTCCTAAAAATGGAGAACATCGATATCTGTGCCATAACTGAGACCTGGTTCAAGGCTCCAGAGAGCACCCCTGCAATACCAGGCTACAACTCTTACCACACTTTTTGGCTACCAAACAAGGACCGAAACACTAAAGGAGGGGGAGTGTCCATATTCACCAAGGATATTCACACCATCAGGCTAGTTGCCCAACATAATGTGTCTGAAATTCTCCAGGTGCAACTAACACTAGGTAAGACTGCAATCCATATTGTAGCTTGCTACAGATCCCCCACCATGCCCCAAGATTCTCACTACACCTTTCTAAACATACTGGAAACTATTAAGATAGAACCAAACACCTTAATACTGGATGATTTAAACTACCCTGCCATTAACTGCGAAAACTACTCGTGTACCAACAGCTTTGCCCAATGGTTCTTGGAATTCATAAATTCTAATGCCCTGGATCAACTAATCCATAGTCCCACCAAGGGCTCCAATACCGTAGACCTGGTCATTACCAAAATGGGAAATCTTTGCTCCACACCTATGGTCACCCCCTTGTTGGTCAGGTCTTACATAAGCTAATCACCCTTGACATCCACATCCCGCCCCCACCTTCCCAGTAAGGAAACCTCTGTAAAAAAAACTTCTCCAAAGCCAACTTCATGTTACTCAAGTCAGAAGTGGAAAACTTCATGACACCCATGCAGATGGGAACTGAAAGTTCAGCTGCTGAATCCTACACTGAGGCACTGTACGAGCACATCCACTCGTGCATGAATCATGCCATCCCACATAGAACCCCAAGACACTGTACTCCAAAAAAAGGAAGCCAATCTCGTGGTCCCCTGCCATAAACAAACTTTACAACTAAAGGAAGAAACTGTTGCAGAAAAGAGGAAAATCCCAGGATGCATAAAACTCTCTTACCAGCCTCAGTAAGAAGCTGAGATTACGTATAAAATCCTCCAAAGCTAGTTAAGAAAATAAAATTGCCAAATATTCCAAAGACAACCACAAGGTATTCTATAGCTATGTCAAGAATCTAAATGGCAATGCTTAAATATGCTCTGAGCTACAACAGAATGGCATTAAATATACTGACCCCAAGGATATTGCCAATATCCTGGCAGATTGATTCAGTGCCAACTTCACCCCATAAAGGGCCCATCTCAATACCGAAAGATTGCCAAATTCCGGTAATGGCCACACAGGTAAAAACCGTACTCTCCAAAGCTAAGAATACAGCATCCATGGCACCAGATGACATCCCGGGCTGTGTACTAGATGAACTACAAAATTAACTGGCACATTACCCAAGTGTCATGTTTAATCATAGTCTCACCTCAGGCTTCGTGCCTACTGAGTGGTGTACAGCTTACAGTTATCCCACTCCACAAGGGGGGAATCCACCTTGGATCCGGGAACTAGCACCCTATCAGTCTGACGAACCTGATCTGCAAGGCCGTAGAACGTATTATCATGGAACTTATAAACAAAGACATTGGCAACCTTCAAACACTGGACCCCACCCAGTTTGGGTTCATGAAGGGCCTATCTTGTCTCCTAAACCTGATTGACTTCTTTGAATCAGTCTCCAGAGCTGTGGATGAGGGTAAGGCAGTCCACACAGCCTATCTGGACCTCGCCGAGGCCTTCAACACCACCCCCCACTCTGGAATCATACATAAACTTACTAAGCTGGGTATTAACCCCTACGTCACTCTATGGGTTGCCAACTGGCTTACTGGCAGAACCCATGCTGTAAAAGTAGTCAACTCCAAATCCAGCTCCAGACAAGTGGAGTACCTCAGGGTTCAGTCCTGGGACCGCTCTTGTTTGGCATCTACTTCTCTGAAGTACAGGCCAACATTAAGGGACTCTGGCTAACAAAGTTCACAGATGACTGCAAACTGGGAGCCATTATTGAATCCCCAAATTATGTGTATATTCTACCAAAGGGCCTTACAGAAACATATGTTTGGTGCCAGAGCCATGGGCTCAAGCTCAATGCCAAGAAATGTATAGTTATTCTCTTTGGAAAAAACATGTACCCATGAATTACCACATAGGTGGCAGTGCACTAAACACCGAAAGTGTGACAAGAGACTTAGGAACACAGGTGGACAGTCTCACCTTCGATAACCACATCACCACCACAGTCAGGAAATCCTATGTGGCACACCTCATCACTAAGGGCTATTTATCCAGAAAAAAGGAGGTCATTGTCCCACTGTACTTATCCCTCGTTAGACCCATTATAGAATACAAAGCCCTGTTTGGTATGTACCTCTCAAGACATCTGAAACAACTGGAAGGGCTGCAGAAATACCTCACTAAAAGAATCACAGGCCTAAAGCAGATGCCCTATGCTGACCGTCTAAAAAACCCTCCAGCTATACTCTGTCGCATATCATCTACTCAGAGGTGATCTCTGCTTAACATACAAGTACATGTCAAACCCAGAGCTGTTGGACATGCTACACTTAAAAAAAAATCCCAATCCGTCAGAGCCACAGGCTCCAAGGATCTAAACCTTTTCATCACAATGAACAAAACATGCTGGAAGGGGATAGGTTCCTGACCCAGAGACTCCCCAGACTGTGGAATAGACTGCCCATACATGTCACGCAGAGTGCCTTTTTGGCCCTCTTCAAAAGCAACCTTGATGATTGGATGGGAGATAGGAAATTCACCCCAGGGATCCCGTCAGTCTCCCTGCTAGACAGGGGTCCAGGGAAGTAAATATTGTGGGAAGAAATAGCCAGGGAATTGTTATGGCTAGGCTTGTATAGGCCCTAGGGCTGATAGCCTAGTACCAACATATGAAGAGTGCCTGATCATTTTGTACTCCACAAAGGAAATGTGACCATTGATGGCAACCATAATATACAGCTGAATTTACTTTGACATATAATGTGATGTTGTCCTATCTTGCCTTCATTCTTAACTGGTTGGGTTCAGAACCGATCCTCAGTTCTGACTCGTCCATATACAAAGCTCGAGGCCATCTGCTAGCTCGTGGCTGAAAAACCCTATCCCATCATGCTCTAGGAAAGCTCCCTGAATCTCGTTTGCCGCTAAGCAAGATTGGGTGCTTCTTATTGGCTCTGGCTAACTGGAATTTTCTTATTTACCTCTGTTTGGATAATTGTCAGTTTTTTTTTACTGTTATATTCTAGCTAGTATTTATTAAACAAATTTTGTGTGTTTGCTTTCTGTGTTTTTTGCTGTTGGGCGTTATTTTCTTCTCAAGGCCTTTTTTCTTACCCTATCCCAGCTTAAAATTATTCTTAAGCCCATTTTACTTGGAAGGCTTCCTTCCTTTTAACTATACAGACAGGCTCATTTAAGTTATCCAGCTATTTTGACTTTGTTTTTCTTCTTTAAGTTATCAGGCTAGCTCGTTTAAGTGTGAGGGCTTTTTCCCTTAGTAGTTTGTGTAGTTTTTGTTTATATTAAAAAAAAAAAAAAAAAATTGTAGTACTTTATATAGATACATTTTTTCTGTAGTTGTTACCTTTCTTGTTGTTGTTGTCAATTATTACAGCATCTACCAAGAAGTCTAAGGATATTAAATCCTCTGGGTTTAAGAAATGTGTTAAGTGCAGCCAAAAAATGTCAGTTACTGTGGACATATACAGTTTGTGTGTACTGTATTGGAGCAGTACACCTTAAAGAATCTTGTGCCATATGTCATTCCTTTAATCATAGGGTACTACTGGAGAGAGAGAATAAACTGATTCTGAGAGGCTTATCGAAGACCCCTTTTTCAGAAGCTATCTAAGAAGGTCAGGGTCCTTCAAATTCAGGCCATTCCCCCTCTTCAAAATCAAGACAAATCGGGGAAATGGTTCTCTCCCTCAGAGGCTCAGTCGGGGCAGTCAACAAAGGCACAAAAACGTTCATTTTTGGAATCTAAGTCTGTCGGGCACGAAAAGCCTTCTACTTCGGTTCCTTTAGTTTCGGAGCCATTGGGTTTTCATGTACGAAGCTGGTCCCTGGAATTGGAACTGGTATCTCCAACTTTAAGGTCTCCCTTTCTGCAGCCTACCAGATGTTCTTCATGTTTCACTGTTGCAGTCATTACATTTAGGGTAATCTGCTGGCAGGTTGCCCTCAGTCGGCCTGAATTCCAAAGTCTTGGGTCCTGTGTTGGTTGCCGTCTTCTCTTTCATGATGTCAGGTCATCAGGGGTATAAAACATGCAGCCAACGTCATTTTCTCCCGAAGCAGAAGCATTTCACAAGTGCCGGTCAGCCGACTACTGAAATATTCGAGTTTGAGTTTCAGAACCGAAGTCTTCACTAAAGCTAAGTACCCCGTTGGGGAAACTTTTTTCTTGCTTTTTACCGATGTCAGAAAAAGTTAATAATTGCATTACTTGTGGGAAGAAAATACCTCATAAGAGTTTCCATTTATACTGTATTCCTTGCTTAGGCCGTGATCACAATGTGCCTCGCTGTTGGTTTTGTGCTAGATTTAACCAACGCATTATTAAGCGTCGGTATATTTTTGCATCATAGTATTTTGGAAACAGATTTAACTACCTAGAAATGTTGTCGGATAGCAATCCGACTACTGGAGTACATAAAAAATGCAAAGAAAAGGACAGAGAAAGGCAGTCGAGATCCAAAACCGATGACGAAGCTTCTCCTAAGCCAGTCGCCGGTTCACTGGTACTCAGTGAGGCGCCTTTGCAGCCCCTGATACCCGCTACCTTTGGGTCACAGGCCTCTACCAACACCCATGTGGTGTCCGGCATGCCGCAAGATACTCAAGGTATTGGACTGACAGATGTATCTCCCTCGGATCGGTCTGGAGCCGCTGAGCAGGCACCGGCTTCTGAGGGTGTATTCAGACCTCAACATTTGTACATCAAACCGATGCCAGCTGCAAAACCAAAGACAAAAGCAACTTTTAAAAGTAAAAAACTGACGCATGACCCATGTGTACAGGTTTCCATGCCTAAATTACAGATGATCAAAATGGCTGAAGACCTCATTACCTTGATCAGGGGTACCCATCCCCCCTTCAGATAAGAGGCCTGGGCAAGACACCGATTATGAATCTTCAGATCAGGTTTCTATTTCTTCTGATTCCTGTTTTGATCAGGAATTATCTTTACCTCTCTATGAGGATTCTGATGCTGAGGAGTCTGTTCCATCTGCATCTCCTCCTGAGGCTTATTCATTTGGAGAAACCTTGCATACTTTGAGGGAGCATTTTCACTGGGAGAGTCAAGACTTTTCAGAATCAAAAAAAGAGGCTTAGGCATTTCCTTCTCCCTCAGCACAAGACTTTAGCCATTCCCCCTGTTTTAGACATTGTGGATGATGTGTTTTCAGAGTCAAGCTTGACCCCTGACTCCTTACCTCCGGCTCCCAGTAAGCCTGACAGATATTACAGGGTCCCTGACTTGCATAAATTTTTATTTAGAAACCCTGCTGCTGATCCTGAAACTATTTCACAGGGTCCAAAGGGAGATGAAGCCTCAACAGCAAAAACCCTACCCCCTCTGACAGGGATTCAAGGGCACTGGACAGATGGGGGGGAAAGGTTTATACATCTGTAACCTTGGCAATCAGGGCCTTAAACTGTCAATTTCATATGATTAAGTACGAACAGCATGTTATGGGATTGCTGAAACAGAAAATGTTGATTTCAGAATGTGCAGAAAATAAAGAATTGCAGGAATTATTGCATGCAGCTGAACAAGTTGGAAAGTATACTTTGCAATGTGGTTTTGATTCTTTGGTGGCCTCCAGCAGGGCCGCAGTTACTGGATCTGTGATTAGGAGGCATGTCTGGTTAAAGGAACAAAATTTGCACGACCATGTTAAAGCTAAATTGCTAGATGCACCTTTACAGCATGATTCTCTGTTTGGTATTAAGGCAGAAGAGGTTTTAAAGAAAATGAGAGACAAAGCTAAGTCTATGCAAACTGTTAAAGACTTCTTACAAGTGCAGCCACTCATATTCAGTAGACACTGGCCTACAAAAAATGGGTCCTTTCCTGTGTCAGATAGAGCTCAAATGGGCAAATCCAGACGCCCTAAGGGTTCCAGATACCAGGCGCAAGACTCATACAGGTCAAAACAATGGGGCGCATTCACCTCCAAATCTGGAGGAGATAAAGTGCAAACCTACAGAAAGCAATCCCAATGACTTCCCTCTGCCTACACCAAGCACTTATCTTTTGTCAGCACCTGTATGAGGAAAATTAGCACTTTTTGCTCAAAATTGGCAGTTAATAACCCAGGACAAGTGGGTACTAAACATCGTATCACAGGGATACAAATTCCATTTCCACACACTGCCAATGACAAATGGTTGGCCAGATCTGCCAAAATATCAATGGGCAGAGGCACAGAAACAGGTTACGTCCCTCATGGATATGAGGGTCATTGAACAGGACCAGAACAGGAAAAAGGACAAGGATTTTACTCGACTGTTCTTGGTACCAAGAAAGGACAAAGCCTGGTGGCCAATACTGGATTTATCGATTTTGAATACATACCTGGACATTCCAAAATTCAAAATGCTCACTTCGCAGCAGCTTCTGCTCATGCTGGGCAAGAATGCTTGGCTGGTGACTTTGGACCTAAAAGAGGCATACCTGCATTTCCCAATAAGACAGTCGTGCAGAAGATACCTCAGATTCAAGGCTGGCTTAATGCATTACCAATGCTCTGCACTGCCCTTTGGCTTATCTACTGCGCCCAGGGTCTTTACAAAGTGCCTGGCACCAGTAATTGTATTTTGCAGACAAAGACGTATACAAATATATCCTTACTTGGACGACTGCCTCATTCAAGCAGAGAACAAGGACACTCTTCTATGGCACCTGGCGTTTGTGAGAAGGCTTCTAACATGCCTAGGGTACACAATAAACGAAAAGAAATCACAACTGGTGCCCTCTCAAAAGATAACATTCCTGGGTGCAAGCTTGAATACAACTGCCCAGATGGCTTACCTCATGCCAGACAAACAAAGGCAACTGACTGCTTACTTCAAACTGATGGCAACAAAAACCCAGTCTTCTGCAAGGCAAATTCTGCAGGCTCTGGGTTTCATGGCATCCTGCACCCTACTAATTCCATATGCAAGACTGTATATGAGGGAACTTTAAAGGTACCTAAAAGGTTTATGGAGTCAACATTCACATGTTCTGGAAACAATGATTCCTCTCATTCCCTGCCTGCAACAGGAGTTTCTATGGTGGGCAAGGGCCTGTCACCAAAACATGGGACGGCCCTTCACTCTACCCCCTGCCAGCCAAACCTTAACAGACACATCAGATTATGCCTGGGGGCCCCACATGGCAGTAAGATACATTCAGGGCATATGGGCACCAAAACAAATGCATGTACATATCAACCAGAAAGAGATGCTAGCTGTTCAAAATGCCTCAACAGCCTTCAAGGACTTTCTTCATCCAGGACAACTACTGATAGACGGACAACACCACAGTCATGGTATATAAACAAGCAAGGGGGCACACACTCATACCCCCTTTGCAGATTAGCCATGACACTGTGGGACACAGCTGTGACCTACCAAATACATCTTCAAGCTCAGTTCCTGCCAGGAAAACAAAACACTCTAGCAGACGATTTAAGCAGAAACCTGATGGATCCTCACGAGTGGAAACTAAATCCACAAGTCTTCAGCAGGATAACAGAAAAATGGGGGAGCCCAGACATAGATTTATTTGCACACCAAACAGCCAGTATGTAGCAGCAATTCTCCTTTATCTCCTCAAGACCTGGTACCTCGGCATCTCGCCTTCAATGGGTCACAATGCATTACAAAACAGTAACAGTCTTTATACACAAATCAATTACATCAATTATTCAATTAATTATACAATTAAATTCAAAAATGGAGGGAAAAAATATATTAGAAAAAGACATATTTTTAAATTATTTTTTGAATAGCTTATATATTTTTTATATAAAAAATATCCCAATGTTTTAACTAATTTACCCAAAAATACTAAAAGCTTCATCTATATTAATAATTAATAGTATATATCTCTCATAATATAATTTCTTACAATATGTGAATTATGGAATATAACATTATAGAATGAATATTATAATTATATTTTAATAAGTTCAACAATAAGTTGATTCTTCAGATGCTTAATTCTAAGTTTAAACCAAAGGGCCTTAATGTATTAAACTTCAGAATCATCCTTGTTTCAAGTTCTAACAATTTGTCACAAATATTGTCACCCTTAGTGCAATGAGGTTTGCCTAGTATGCTAAATTTTAAACAGTCAGGTTTTCCCTCATTTTTTTTCTAATGTTGATGTTAATAAAATGTACATAAAGGACCCTGTCCCACCCGTACTATATGCCTTACCTAAGATTCATAAGGATCTTAATGAGCCTCCTGGTAGGCCTATAGTGTCGGGGATTGGATCTTTCTTGGAAAATGTTAATGTTTTCCTGGATTCACAATTAAAAATTTACATCAATAGGGTTAGTGCTCATATTAGTAACACCCAAGAGTTAATAAATGAAGTACAGAAGGTAACATGGGATGATGACTATTATTGGGTGACTATTGATGTTAAATCATTATATACTAACATTAACATTAGATGGGGACTTGATGCGATTTCTAACATGTTAGGTGAAGGTCCCAGAACTAATTTTTTGATCTCACTTTTAGAATTCTGTTTGACCCATAATTATTTCACATTTAATGGTGAATATTTTTTACAAAGGAACGCAATGGGAGCTGCTTATGCTCCCAATTATGCCGTAATATACATGGATTTTTTTGAGAAAAAGTTCATTTATCCTACAATATTCTTTCAAAATAAGGTTATCTTGTACAAACGGTTCATTGATGACCTGATATTTATATGTAAAGGGGATATTTATGAATTTTGTGAATTTTTTGAAGAACTGAATGATAATGAACACAGTCTTTCTTTTTCTTATGAGGTCAATCGGAATCAGATTAATTTTTTGGACCTAACCTTATTTATAAACAACAATAAGATTGAATATAGGCCTTATAGAAAGGATACTTCAGCAAACATGTTTTTGCATGCGTCCAGCATGCATCCTCCTCATTTATTAAAAGCTTTGCCCTATGGTGAATTCAAAAGAATACACCAACATACCAGTATGGTATCTGAATTAAATTATGAGCTAAAAGAGGTATTTTTGAGATTGAACAATAGGGGCTATGATGAAAAATTATTATTGGATCATATGAATGGTGTTCTGAATAAACATGGAAGCTTTAGGGAGTTTCATAGGCAATTTTCAGGGATGGTTGAAAAAGATAATGATGTGGAAAATATATTTTTTGTAACCAAATATACAGCTTTTTCTGAAATATTTGTTTCCCTAATTAAAAGATTTTGGTACTTGGTTAGTGAGGATGAGCTCATAGGTGAGCTTTTTCCACGTAAAATCATATTTTCATATAAAAAGGGAAAGAATTTAAAAGAAATATTAAATAATAATCTTTGTACCAAAAGAACGGATTATGCTGCCAATGTTGGCTCATTTAGATGTAATTCTTGTAGTATATGTGACAGAATTATTAACATCAGATCCATTAATAATGTTAACCATAACCCTATGCATTATTTCAACTGCAGATCCAGTGGTGTTGTTTATATATTAGGGTGTAGTTGTCATAATATGTGGTATATTGGGCAAACTAAAAGAATGGTAAGAGTGAGAATCTTAGAACATTTAAGAGACATTAAGAATTCAAACGTATTTAGTCCAGTTGCTAAGCACTTCTGTGAGACACATGAGGGAAAACCTGACTGTTTAAAATTTAGCATACTAGGCAAACCTCATTGCACTAAGGGTGACAATATTTGTGACAAATTGTTAGAACTTGAAACAAGGATGATTCTGAAGTTTAATACATTAAGGCCCTTCGGTTTAAACTTAGAATTAAGCATCTGAAGAATCAACTCATTGTTGAACTTATTAAAATATAATTATAATATTCATTCTATAATGTTATATTCCATAATTCACATATTGTAAGAAATTATATTATGAGAGATATATACTATTAATTATCAATATAGATGAAGCTTTTAGTATTTTTGAGCAAATTAGTTAAAACATTGGGATATTTTTTATAAAAAATATATAAGCTATTCAAAAAATAATTTAAAAAATATGTCTTTTTCAAATATATTTTTTTCCCTCCATTTTTGAATTTAATTGTATAATTAATTGAATAATTGATGTAATTGATTTGTGTATAAAGACTGTTACTGTTTTGTAATGCATTGTGACCCATTGAAGGCGAGATGCCGAGGTACCAGGTCTTGAGGAGATAAAGGAGAATTGCTGCTACATACTGGCTGTTTGGTGTGTTTTTTATTCCTATTTTTCTACGTTGTTTGGTTACTACAATAGATTTATTTGCCTTTCCTCAAAATTATCAGTTGAAAAGATTCTGCACAAGGACTTATAACAGACAAGCATGGAAAGTGGACACCCTATCCTTCAGTTGGAAAAACCTATCCGTTTACGCCTTTCCTCCTCTGCCTCTTCTACCCAAGGTCCTCCTAAACGCCAGACAAGAGAAGACGAAAATTATATTAATTGCCCCGCCAATACTGGTACCCAGTCCTAAGGAACTTGTATCAATACCCAGCTTGGACCTTGCCTCAAAGACCACAACTACTGTCCCAGCAAAACAATCAGATCCTGCACAATCAACTACAGACTCTGAACCTGGCAGCATGGCTAATCATGTAATCATACCAACGACACCTCTCAGTAAAGCTGTGATGGATGTCATTTCGGAAGCCAGAAGGCCTAGTACTAGAAAATCTTACGCTGACACATGGAAGAGTTTATGTGCTTGGAATCAAGCACAAGGAACTGATACAGCAGAACCACATATTCCTCAGATATTACAATACTTAACTGAGATGCTTCACAAAAGCTTATCTTTCTCATCAATCAAGATCCATGCCTCTGCCATTTCGGCTCATTACAATACAGAGCCACCAATCTTTTCTCATCCTTTACTAAAGCAGTATCTTAGAGGAGCCAAAAATTTAAGGCCACCTAGAAGATCACCATTACTTGCATGGGACCTCAATTATGTGTTGGAAAAGCTCACCCTGCCCCCATTTAAACTAGCTGCTACCTCTGATATAAAATTCGTATCATGGAAGACAGCTCTGCTACTAGCAGTTACTTCACCAAGAAGAGTTTCAGAGCTTCAGGCCCTCATGGCTGTAGAGCCTTTTATCATATTTTACCCAGACAGGGTGTCTCTGAGGACAAATCCTACTTTTATGCCTAATGTGGTTTCCAGTGTGGCTCTTAACCAAACAATTCATCTGCCAACTTTTTAATCTAAATCCACAGAACAAAAGGGAGAGAATTCTGCATTCCTTGGACGTACACAGACAGCTAAGATTCTACTTGAGCAGGACTAAAGCTCTAAGAAAAACTGAGCAGTTACTAGTGTCATATGCTGCAGGATCAGAAGGAAAGGCTATTTCAAAGCAGACCATTTCAAAGTGGATAAGCCACTGCATCTGTTTCTGCTACTTACACCATGGTAAACCTGTGCTCAAGGGCATTAGGTCTCATTCCACCAGAGCTGCAGCTACTTCAGCTGCCTTTCTCAGAGGAGTACCAACCAAAGACATTCTAGAGGCTGCTACTTGGAGTTCTGTTCACACCTTTACAAAGCATTACCATTTGCCTCTCTCAGTCCAGGGCAGGCTTTGCCACTGCAGTGCTGCAGGGCCTGATAGCTGCACCTAATGCTATTTAGCTCTAGCCTCCCAACCATAGCTTTGGGATTCTACCCAAATGTAATGACTGCAACATTGAAACACGAAGAACATAGTAAGTTGTGTACACTTACCATAAATGTAGATGTTCGAATGTATTCACTGTTGCAGTCTAGGATTTCCTTCAAGAATGCAACTGCAGTCATAACATATGGGTTGTCCTGCCTCAGGCAGCCCTCAGTCGGCCGAATTCCAAAGTCTGGGTCCGGTGTCGGCTGGTGTCGCCTCCTCTCCGACGTCACAACGGCTGGAGTATAAAGGCATCGGCCGACGCCATCTTCTCCAGTCTTTCTTGCCGCGCGGTGCCCGAAGCAGAAGCAGTTCGCAAGTGCCGGTCGGTCAGCTCCTGAGTTTTCAGTACCAAAGTCATCTAAAAGCTAAGTACCCCGTTGGGGAACATTTATTCTTGCCTCAGCTGATGTCAGAACAAATTGAGAAAGTTAATGATTGTTTGTCTTGTGGTAAACAAATACCTCATAAGGACTTCCATTCTCTCTGCCTTCCTTGCCTGGGCCCAGACCACGACGTCTCGGCCTGTGCTGCCTGTGCTTGCTTTAATAAGTGCACTCTCAGGCGCCGGGCAGAATTCGCCGAGAACTTTTTCGGTGAATCTTTTGCGTATATCATGCCGTCGGGACAACCCAATCTGCTAAAAAAACGCAAGGACCGGGACCGACACCCTCGGCCCGCGTCCACTACCGATGCTACTCCTAAACCCTCTGCTAGTGCTCCGGTCCCTTTGGAAGTGGTAAATCCACCACTCCAGGCCGATGACACAGCGTTAACACTACCTTCGGTCTCAGAGATCTCTCCGGTGCCGGTTGTTGATTTTCCTCCGGAAACCGAAGTTCTGGATCTACCCGACACCATTTCGGTGGACAAGGTTACGCCTGCACGTGGGGCTGCTAGGCCCCCTGTATCCATGTCCATCAAGGCCTTTGCACGTGCTAAGGCCGCCAGTCAGGCCAAGGCCCATCCTAAGCCTGCTACCCAGGCCCCTTCATCTGATAAGCAGATCATGTCTCTGGCTGCAGATCTTATTTCCTTATCAGGGGACTCAGCCTCATCCGGACAGGGGTTCTCAGCCACCTGCAGAGAAAAGGCCTAGAACTGAGCAGGCGGACGACCTCTCTTCGGATGAAGCCTCTGGGGATTCTGAGCATTCTGATACTCAAGAAGAATCCTTCCAGGCCTACGAGGACTCTGATGCTGAGGAATCAATTCCCTCTGCCTCCCCTCCAGAGGATTTCTCTTTTGGTGAAGTCCTGCATTCCATGAGGGAACATTTTCAATGGCAGGGCCAGGAATTCTCTGACTACAGGAAAAGGCTTCGTACCTTCCTCAAGCTTCCCCAGCACAGACCTTTGGCTATTCCACCTGTTATGGATGTTTTGGATAATGTTTTCTCTGACTCCAGTGCTAACCCTGATTCTCTTCCTCCTGCTCCTGTCAAGCCGGACAGATATTATAGGGTCCCTGACACTCACAAGCACCTTTTTAAGGCCCACTCTGTGGATCTAGAAACTATTTCACAGGGCCCCAAGGGAGTGGCTACCTCCTCTGCCAAAAACCCTCTGCCAGCAGACAGAGAAGCAAGGTCCCTGGAGAGATGGGGTAAAAAAGTATATACCTCTACTACCCTAGCCATGAGGTCACTTAACTGCCTTTTCCACATGTTTCAGTACCAAGATTTTCTCCTGGATGATTTACAGAAAAAGTTAACCTCTTCTGAGCCTATTGATAAAAAGGCATTGCAGGATCATATACATAACACTCAGCAGGTTAATAACCATTTTCTTCAGTGTGGTTATGATGCATTGGAAGCTTCATGTAGGGCAGCTATGACGGGGGCTGTGATATGTAGACATGCTTGGTTAAAGGATCAGTCTTTGCCTGACCATGTTAAAGTAAAGTTACTTGATGCACCTCTGGAAAAACAGAAGCTGTTTGGTGCTAATGCACAAGATGTACTGAAATCCATAGAGGAAAAAGCAAAGTCAGTACAGACAGTCAAGGATTTCCTTCAGGTTCAGCCACCCAGATTCAGCAGAAACTGGCCCTCAGAGAATTGGTCCTTCCCCGGCTCAGACAAGTTTCAAAGGGGAAAAAGCAGACGTGCCCGAGGTAGAGGGCAATACAGAGGATCTTACAGGGGCTGCCAATGGCAACCTCCAAATCAAAGAAGTGGCGCAGACAGTTCAGCTGCACCACAAGGACAATCACAATGACTTGACTTTCGCCTACAAAGGTTCAAAGAGAAGCACCTTTGGGCGGAAAATTATCCTTATTCTCTCAAAACTGGCATATCTTAACCAAGGACAACTGGATTCTGGATTTGATAGACAAAGGTTACAGATTCCACTTCCACACATTACCAATAAGACAAGGCATGCCAAACCTGCCACATCATCAAAGGGCAGAGGCGCTCACTCAAGTTTCAAAGCTGTTAAGTATAAAAGCAATAGAAAGGGTTCCTCCTCAGGAGCAAGGCCAGGGATTTTATTCAAGGCTGTTCCTTGTTCCAAGAAAAGAAAACAAATGGAGACCCATACTGGACTTGTCAACTCTAAACACTTTTCTCATGGTGCCAAAGTTCAAAATGCTGACGTTGCAGCAACTCCTTCCCATGCTGGGCAAGGGGTCTTGGCTGGTCACTCTGGACCTTAAGGAGGCATACCTGCATGTCCCAATCAGACAAAGCTGCAGAAGATACCTTAGATTTTTCAGCATTGCCGTTTGGCTTATCTACTGCGCCCAGAGTGTTCACGAAATGCCTGGCATCAGTAGTGGCACACTGCAGACTGCAGGGGATTCAAATATACCCCTACCTGGACGACTGCCTCATACAAGCAGACAACAAACAAACCTTAAAAGAAAATTTGGCCTATGTCATGCATCTACTGCAGGCCTTGGGATACACAGTCAACATTCAAAAGTCAAAACTACTGCCATCCCAACAGATTATTTTCCTAGGAGCCAAACTGGACACAGAAAAACAAATGGCCTACCTCACAGAGGAAAAGCAGCAGCATTTACCAGAGTACTTCAAAGGCCTAGCAAAACTCTCCCAGCTGACTGCAAGGAAAATCCTGCAGGCCCTGGGGTTCATGGCATCTTGCATCCTTCTGATACCTTTGGCAAGACTTCATATGAGAAAGCTGCAATGGTATTTAAAAAACTTATGGTCTCAACACAGCCAAAGCCTAGAGGACATAATCCCACTTATTCCATGTCTGCAAAAGGAATTCCTATGGTGGGCTCAAGCCAGTCAGCAAAACAAAGGCATGTCTTTCAACAGACCTCAAGCAGGCCAAACGATTACAACAGACGCCTCAGACCATGGATGGGGGGGCGCACATGGAGGGCAGATGCATTCAAGGTTTTTGGACGCCAAAGGAAAGGCATCTGCACATAAATCAAAAGGAGATGTTGGCAGTGATACATGCAATCGAAACTTTCGAAAAATCACTACAACAAGGGCATTTGCTAATAAGGACAGACAAACACCACTGTCATGTGGTACATAAGCAGGGGGGCACCCATTCTTATCCCCTCTCCAGACTAACAATGCTTCTCTGGGAAAAATCTCTGAGCCTGAAGATACATTTACAATCCCAGTTTGTACCAGGCAAGGACAATGTACTGGCGGACCAGCTGAGCAGAAATTTTATGGATCCACACGAATGGATGCTGCACCCTCACATTTTCTCTCAACTGACGAAGACATGGGGAAGACCGGACGTAGATCTCTTTGCTTCCCACTTAAATCATCACCTGGAAAAGTTCTGCACAAGGACTCACCATCCTCTAGCCTGGAAAACGGATGCTCTCTCCTTCAGCTGGAATTCTCTGAAAATGTATGCATTCCCCCCTCTGCCTCTGATGACCAAGGTGATACTGAAGATCAAAGCAGAACAACCAACAGGCATCTTGATAGCTCCGGACTGGCCAAGGCAACACTGGTACCCATTGCTATTGACCATAACTCGGACCAAACCATGGCCTCTGACCCTATGGCCCCTGCTCTTAACACAACACAATTACAGGACTGTACATCAAGACCTGAAAACATTACACCTGTCAGCCTGGAGGCTACCATGATTTCTCCACCTAGATCTCTTTCCAGATCAGTTCAAGAGATCTTGCTGGAAGCACACAGACCTTCCACCAGAAAAACCTATTCGGCCAAGTGGAAGAGATTCAGCATCTGGAATGCCAACAGGGGTCAGGACACAGCATTACTGAGTATACCTCAGATATTAGAATACTTGGCAGAACTATTTCATACTGGACTCTCATACTCTTCAATAAAGATTCATGCCTCAGCAATCTCAGCAAGATACAACTGTGACCCTCCAGTGTTTTCACATCCTTTGCTACGACAGTTTCTAAGAGGAATAAAGAATATCAAACCTCCCAGAAGACAGCCAGTACCTGCATGGGACCTCAATTATGTGTTGGAAAAATTAACTCTTCCTCCATTTGAACCAGCAGCAACTTCAGAAATTCAATTTCTTTCATGGAAGACAGTCTTTTTATTGGCAGTCACATCTGCAAGAAGAGTTTCGGAGATTCAGGATTTCATGGCAGTACCTCCCTTCATCATTTTTCATCAAGACAGAGTTTCTCTAAGAACAAATCCTACATTCATGCCAAAAGTTATTTCCAAGGTGTCTCTAAATCAAGCTATTCACCTGCCTACATTCTTCCCCAATCCTCAAAACAAGGGGGAAAAACTACTGCATACTTTGGACATACACAGACAACTACGTTACTACTTGGACAGAACTAAGGCCACCAGAAAGTCTGACCAACTGTTTGTAGCCTATGCTGCTGGAATACAAGGAAAAGCAATCTCCAAACAAACAATTTCAAAATGAATTGGACATTGCATCAGATTCTGCTATTCATTCCATGGAAAAGGTGTGCCTGCCAATTTTAGGCCACATTCCACCAGAGCTTTAGCCACTTCCACAGCTTTCCTAAGAGGAGTGGCAACAAAGGACATTCTAGAGGCTGCTACATGGAGCTCCGTGCATACATTTACCAAGCACTACAAGCTGCCTTTATACTCCAGATCCCGAGCAGGCTTTGCTTCGGCAGTCCTGCAGGGGATTCTAGCTACACCATCCTTATCATAGATCCATCCACCCCCAGCTTGGCTATGGTATTCAACCCATATGTTATGACTGCAGTTGCATTCTTGAAGGACATAGTACAGTTTTGTACCTACCATAAATGTAGATGTCCGATAGATATGCAACTGCAGTCGGATTTTCCCACCCTCCTACCCCTCTGTATCCTTCTTTTTTGGGTCCCTACCCCTTATCCCATTAGCTGGGGGTATTTCCTATGGTGTATCTGTTTGTTACTGTTGTGCATGTTTGGATTATTTTTATCCATTTACCAAATTTAGCCTTCCTAGGAGGGCACCTGGCATCTGGGGCAAGAAACACTGAAGAAGATGGTGTCAGCCGATGCCTTTATACTCCAGCCGTTGTGACGTCGGAGAGGAGGCGACACCAGCCGACGCCGGACCCAGACTTTGGAATTCGGCCGACTGAGGGCTGCCTGAGGCAGGACAACCCATATGTTATGACTGCAGTTGCATATCTATCGGACATCTACATTTATGGTAGGTACAAAACTGTACTTTACCCTCCCGCCATCCCCCTGTCATTCTACAGTTCATCTTTCCTTCTCTATCTTCTACAACCTATGTGGTGTATTTGCTTCTAGATGAAGGTAAAGTTTTTATTGATGCATGTATATATGTATGTGTGTATATATATATATATATATATATATCTGTATATAATATTGCTACCTTTTTGGGGGCACCTGACATCGGGGGCAAGAAAAACTAAAGAAAATGGCGTCAGCTGCATGTTTTATTCCCCAGATGACCTGACGTCGTGGAAGAGAAGACAGCAACCGACGCAGGACCCAAGTCTTTGGAATTCAGGCTGACTGAGGGCAACCTGCCAGCAGATTACCCTAAATGTAATGACTGCAACAGTGAATACACTCGAACATCTACATTTTGGTGAGTGTACACAACTGTACTATCTCTTGCTCCCTCCACTCGATCTTTCAGGAGCCTGTCAAATTATGTGGATTGTGTAGTGCAGAGGCTATTGAGGATGCCGGCACTCGCCAAACTCTTGCCAGATCCAATCCAGTGAGCTTTGGAATCGTCCAAACCTACCCTTTCACAAGTTGATTCCTCCTCCGATCCAATCTCTGACCTCTGAGCCAAAATGTCCAGAATTGATTGTAGTGGAACCGTTGGAGCTGAGGCCTACCTCAGGATCTTTGGCTCCGACCATTGCTTAGACATCCTTTTGTTCCATCTGTACTCTGGGAGTCTAGGAGTTGATGCTGTCCAGTTGGGTCTGGGGAGGGGAGTCAGATTGGACAGTTGTCGAATCTGAACTTGCCTCTCGAGGCATCGGCTCGGGTGAGCTCAGCTCCTACCTCAGCCTCGGAGCCAACCCCCTTGGATGTGTGGATTCCCTCTGGCTCTTCGGAGCCAGTAGCCTCTTCGGACCAGGGGTGGGGGCTTTTGAGGTAATGAGGAGAGTACTGTCTCCATAGACATTCTTCCTTCAAAGGCACTGCTGTCTGTCTCAATATCACTGCATTCACAGAGATGTGGCAACCCTAGGCCTCAGGATGCCCCACTGGGTGACCCCCTCTCTTCCACAACTTCTCCAAAATATCCTTCTGTAGAGGTCCCTCTAAAGAGACTATGTAAGAGGAAGCATCTAGACTTTCAAGAGGAGTCCATGATGTCAGATACAGACCTTGATGATTCAGAAGAGTCCCCACGGTCGCCGTCTGAGGATGTCTTCGTCGAGGACATCCTAGAAATACATAAACAGAAAGGTGGCTGGAAGCCCATCAACCCTTCTGAGGAGTCTGTATACCTGAAGGCTTTTGAGTCTCACCCTTCTGCCATGTGGGTGTCTCCACCTTTCGACGAACTGATGGACCTAGTTTGTCGAAAGGAGTGAGAGTCTCCAGACTTAGTGGAGCCTGTTTCTCAGGGGCCAAACAAATTCATCATGTCTCCTACAAACAAGAATTTTCTTACAAAAGGAGTCCCAGTAGATGCTGTGGTGGTGGCAGTCCCAATAGATGCTATGGTGGTGGTGGTCCCACAAAAAAGGGACTTTGAGACATCCTCTTCTGTCCATCCGCTGAACATGGAGTCTTGTACAATCGACAGATATGGAAAGCACGCCTTTTCTTCAGTGACTTTTGAATTATTTCACAACTATACCAGACTTCAGAGAGATCTCCTGGACTAGCAAGGACAATGATGGCGAACCTGTGACACGTGTAAAAAATGACAAGCCACAAATGGGTGACAAACCAGAGTACACCAACTACCTGCGTTACCAAAGAAACTGAATTAACAAAGATGCAAAAAATATGTGACGCTGCACTTATCTGTTAAAACTCAGCAGCAAACAAAGTCATTAAATGATGTCAATCATATCAAATGCAGTGTTTTTTTCAGTTCAGTTCAAAATTACTATTAAAAGTAGGGTCATTTGTGGTGCACTATTTTAAACCCAGTTATCATTGCACATATTTTGAGTCTCACAGCTTTTTCTTTTACTTTTATAATACGTAGCAACACACATGATTGGACTGTATTTTTTTAGTAAATGAATATGTAAAGAATTGTTTCTCTTTTGTTCGCGTGGGAGGTAACATGCCCGCAGAGTTAAGATAGGCATTTTCCAAATTTTTGACACCAGTCCCAAAATGTTCTCCATCACTGAGCTATAGGAGATGCTATCCAAGGTTCAGTAGCTGAAGGGGTGTCAGAGAAGGTTTCCTCTCAGCTCTCTACCTTAAATTCAGTGGTCATTTTCTCCATGAGACTAATTTCTTATGTAGCGAATGGAACAAGTAGGGCAGCGGATTCATGGAGTTTCCCTAAGGTGACAT
This sequence comes from Protopterus annectens, assembly GCF_019279795.1. Lineage (NCBI taxonomy): Eukaryota > Metazoa > Chordata > Ceratodontiformes > Protopteridae > Protopterus > Protopterus annectens. The sequence continues at coordinate 147,181,511 of NC_056747.1, read as the reverse complement.
TCCTGGATACTCTTGTGTCACTTTGCAGAGCCCTTTAAATCTTCTTTAATGCCCCCTTTCGATGGCTCGCCCCTGTTCAGGCTAAAAGTCAGAGACACTAACCAAGTGTGAACAAGAAGAAAAAACTCTGCTGTAGGAGTCAGTTTTTCCCTACCTTCTACACCTTATCCAAAAGGTCAAAAAGGGTGAAAAATGTGGTTCTGAAAATCCCAGAGAGCTTTCCAGGACACACGTGGTGATTCTTCTCCCATGGGTTAAAGGGGGGAGTAGTGTAGTGGAAGATGCTGGCTACGCAGCAGAGGGGGTCTGCAAAATCATGGTGACGGGGAATCCTTCCTTAGTAAGCCCTTTCAGCGCTCCTGAAAGAAGGCTCTTGGGGGTTACTTATCCTTGTACCCAGAAGCCTGGCTAAAAATAGACAAATGGGTACACAGCATTGTATGCAGAGGTTACTCCATACATTTTTCTTTCCCCGTCCCAAACATAAGAAACATCCCAGACATTCCACCCAGGCAAAGGGAACAGGTAACTCTAGAAATATAAAAGTTGCAAGAAAAAGGAGTCATCCAGACAGTCCCTGCAGACCAGATAGGATCCGGAACTTACTCAAGATTCTTTTAAGTTCTAAAGAAAACGGGAGTGGAGACCCATCCTGGATCTCAGCAAATTAAACAAGTCAGTAAGAGAATCAAAGCTCTGGATGGTAACACTACAGTCTATGCTCCCTTTTCTAGGACAAGATGATTGGATGTGCTCTATAGACCTCCAGGATGTGTACTACCACATAAAAATGGACAGGCAATCCAGGAGTCATTTGCGCTTTCGGCTGGGAGCCAGTCACTACCAGTTTCTAGCTGTGCCCTTTGGTCTCACTACAGTCTCCAGGGTGTTCACCAAGTATATGGCATTAGTCACGGCTCACTAGAGACGCCTAGGATTCTGAGTGTTTCCATGCCTAGACGACTGGCTCCTACCCACCACTTAGCATCAACTAACAAAAGAGAGGGACACCACTTTACAACTCTACTCTCACCTGGGAATCGCAATAAATTATGAAAATCTGCCTTGTTCCCATCTCAGCATAAAGTTTTTATAGCAGCAGATCTAGATACAACAAAAATGATTGGCAAACCTTACCCACTGAAAGAGTTCAAGTCCTACAACATCAGGTCATAAACCTACTTTCCAAGAAAAAACTACAAGCAAGAGCAGTCCTGAAAGTCTTGGGGACCATGGCAGCAGCAATAAGCTTGATTCCATTAGCACGTCTGCATATGAGAATTTTGCAGTGGCTACTGTTTACTTAGTAGTCCATGCAGGAACTACCTGTGTCCCACCAAATTTTGATAACAGAATCTTGCAAGAAAGACCTTTGTTCATGGCTTCACTCCTTTCATGTGACATTAGGTCGACCCTTTGTTCTTCCACAGCCTTTGGCCACAGTGACCACAGACGCTTCCCAGATAGGGTTACCTGGGAAGGACAATCCAAGGCACTTGGCAGGATCACAAGGCCCATTTGCACATCAGTGTCCTAGGGATGAGAGTGGTGCTTTTACTGTTGCAAGCATTCCAAGACTGTCTTGCACTAGGAACTGTTGCAGTACAGACAGACAACATGTTGGCTATGTGGTACATAAACAAGGAGGAACTAGGTCTTACCCCCTTTGTTGGGAGGCCCTGAGAGTACGGCAGTGGGCAACCTCTTCCCAGTGCTTTCTGATAGTAACACACATCCCGGGGAAGTCCAGTGTGATAACAGACAAACTCAGCAGAGTGGTTCTGATGTCTCACGAGTGGTCCCTAAAACAAAAAGTAGCAGAAAAGATTTTCCATAAGTGGGGCCAGCCTTGCTGCAACCTTTTTGCCACATCCATGAATGCCAAATGCAGCAGCTTATCTTACCCTTATCCCCCCCTCCAGGGGAGTCACCAAGGGATGCACTTGTCCACAATTCACCCTGAGGTCTCCTGTATGCCTTTCCTCCCTTTCCATTGATACCCAAAGTTCTGCAGAAAGCCAGTTCCGTGGGAAGGATTTTGATACTCATCGCCCCATACTGGCTTCGTCAAATCTGGTTCCCCTTCCTTTGGCCTTATCTTCAGGAGAACCGTGGATTCTGGACCCAGTTCCAGAACTTCTGACTTGTACATCAGGGAAGGTCCACCTTTCCCCACAAACCCTCAAATTGACAGCTTGGCTGCTCCAATTCCAAACCTAGCCAGGCTTCACTAACCTTTCCCCATCGGTGAAGCATATCCTGATCTTGTCTCATAAGGCTTATATATGACCAAATGGAAAAGATTTTCTTATTGGGCCTTGAGTAATTGCATTGACCCCTTCTCTGCCCCAATAACTTCCATTCTTGAATTCTTAGCAAAGCTATTTAATGAAGGTGCAGCTGCAGCTACTGTTTAACTTCAGTTAGCAACGATATCTAATTTCCATCTAGGTGAATCAGGCCCGAATGTGATGTCCCACAGACTTTGCAAGGGGTTTCTTTAAGGCACTATTTTATTAAGACCACCCATTAAAGCCCCTCCAGCACAATGGGACCTTAATTTTGTCTTATCCCGTTTAATTCTTCCCCCATTTGAACCTGCATCATTCTGCGATCTCAGGTATTTGACTTGGAAGACGATTCTTTTGATAGCCATTACTTCTGCTAGAAGAGTTTCAGAACTACAAACATTGTCTATGAAGCCCCCCTAAATGCTTTTCCACAAAAACAGAGTATCCCTATGAACAAACCCATCCTTTCTACCCAAAGTATGCTCAGAATCTAATTTGAACCAGTCCATAGAACTACCAGTTTTTTTCCCCAACTATGGAAACCGGGCAGACTATATGCTACACCAGCTAGGTGTACATAGACAATCACATTTCTATGTACATAGGACAAAGGACTTCAGAAAATCCGACCAATTACTTGTATCATTTTCAGACTCTAAGAAAGGTGCTGCTATGTCTAAAGTCATACTTTCGAAATGGCTGTCAGACTGTATTACCTTTACTTACCAATCTCAAAACAAAAAACTCCCCCATAAAGTAAAAGGTCATTCTACAAGAGCCATAGCAACTTCTTCTGCCTTTTGGACAAGACTACCAATTGATATCATTTGTCCTGCAGCAACATGGACAAAGCCTCATACCTTTATCACTCATTAAATGTGAATTTGGCCTCCAGGAGCAAGGCCTCCTTTGGGTCTACTGTTCTTAAGAATATTCTCCCTTGAGCCACCCAAGAAAGATGATGCTAAGGGATGCTGTCCCAACCAGTTAAGAATGAAGGCGAGATAGGACAACATCATATAAAGAAGTTATGTACTCACCATAACGTTCTATGAGTATTGTCCATCTCGCGTTTATTCTTACTTACATCCCCCCTACTTCCACCAGCCTTTGGCTCCTGAAGGACCAAGCGGATACAATTTGTAATTAATGTTTTCTGACCTTTTTCATTGCTGTATAAGGTATTCCATAGTTTTAGTACCTTTTTTATGTCAGAAAACAAGATCTGGGGAGATTTTGTAGAGCATGATGGGATAGGGTTTTTCAGCCACGAGCTAGTAGAATTCCTCGAGCTTTGTATAAGGCCAAGTGAACCTAACCAGTTAAGAATGAAGGCGAGATGGACAATGCACACAGAACATTATGGTGAGTACATAACTTCTGTTTTGCTGTGTGCCCTTGCGTTAAAAACATTAAGAAAAGAAAATCAGAAGTACTTTAATTGTGTTTAAATGCACAAGTCTGGCTGTGTCCGTCTTGTGTGTGTATATGCTTGTGTATGTGTGTGTGTGTGTGTGTGTGTGTGTGTGTGTGTGTGTGTGTATATATATATATATATATATATATATATATATATATATATATATATATTTGGGTCTACTCCTTTTAATCGAATACCACTTATTCGAAAAAGAGCAGTAGATCGCTCAGTTACACGAAAGTGCACTTTGTCGAAACTCGGTTCAACGAACCGATTAAAAAAAAAAAACGGAAAACACTAACATGACCCGATGGGGGCTGCACCCCCCCCGCAACCCCCCTACTTAGATATACCAACTCGGAGATCACAGTACAGTGGGAAACAGGTAAATTCCCTATTCCCCACTGTAGTGTGCCTCGGCATTTCAGTTTCCCTGAACGGTTCGTTGAACCATGGTTTGCGGAAGTGCACTTTTGCGTAACCGAGAAACCACTATTCATTTCCGAACAAGTGGATTTTCGGTCTTTTACAGTAAGTGGATTTTCGGTCTTTTACAGTCGACCCATATATTTATACGTACACTTATATGCACATAATAAATCTATATATGTATGTACATATATGTAGCAGCATCTTACATGTATGTGCAAAAATGTGTGTAATAAATTATATATATATATATATATATATATATATATATGAAATGGAGAAAAAGATATGCCTGTATGTGCATTTCATGTCCTTTAAAGAATCAAAATAGAAATTTTGCCTATGTGTGTGTGTGTGTGTGTGTGTGTGTGTGTGTACACATAAACACACGCACGTGTATAAAATTTGTTTTGTAGCATGTGTAATATATGTGGGATACAGTAGACTGTGAATATATCTAGTGAGAAATATGAAATAGATATGTTTGTAGGAAGTCACACATGCATTGACATGGATGTGTGTGTGTGCTTGTGCATGCATTTATATAAGTCACAAACATATATAATGATAAACACAAATACATACAAACATGCATGTGTGTATTTAGTATCCATTGTCTTAACTTCCTTTTCAAACTTTTTACATGTTCCTTTTTCACCATACTGGTTATTAGGTTGCACTGTGATGTTTATTCCATTCCAAAATTTGTATGTTTACTATGTTTCATGCTATCTTAAGACAACAAAAGTGATGCAAATATAATTATCCCCCACCCTTTTCTTTTGTGAAACCGTAAAACATTCACTTGCTGATTCATAGGCATTAACGTCAATATGCTGTGAATTGTGCAATATGGGTGCATACAATTCGTTATTTGTAATAGCGTAGTAGCATTAAGCATTATTAATGTATTCTAGTAAATGTCATTTAATGTTTTACTTATTCAGTGTCACACCTTGGCTATGTGTTGTATATGTAGTCTTTGTCAAATGTCTTTACGGTAGCATTTTTTTCTTTTTATTGCTAAGTACATTTATTATTTCTTATATTTGCTATTATTAATTTCTCCATATCTTTTGGGTTTCTAATACCATGATGGGAATGGACCCCATTCCTAAATCAAAGTACAATTAAAGTTCATGAAATTAGTATTGTTTCAATCTTTGATATCAGCCAAAAGTGCTCTTTGCAGCACTCATAATGTGCCCAGTAATGACTCCTCCTGCAATTCATATAATTGCTACTTTTGTCTTCTTTTCATTGACCACTATATCTGGTTTTCTAGCATCTGTCTTTTGAACTGTTGGTAATGGGTTATCCCATGTGATATAAACTTAGTCATTTTCTCTGATGCTTTGTGGCTTATGTTTCCAGTGTTTTTCAGCCAATTCAGTACCATAATGTTTGCACAATCCCCATTGCAACAGTTTTGCCACATTATTATGCCTTTCAGTAACAGTCCTTCTGCCATTAGCATGTCACAACCAGTAACGAGGTGTGTGACTGTTTCCAATTCAGTTTTACAAAACCTACATTTGTCTGTTTCTCCCACGTTTAATGAACTTTGTAAACCAGTGTGTATGTAGCCCACTATCTTGAGCCACCAGTATTAACCTTTCATCACTTGGTTTGAATTTGCGTCTTCTTAACCATTTCTGCATTTGTTCCTTCTCAACATGAGCTTCTTCCAGAAGTTTTCTATAATTGCAACTATATTTATATATTTTCTACAGTTCTTGCCTTTTCATCTGGTCCTTCATCTTATATTCTTTCTTTTGTTTTTTGGCACAATCAGTTGCTGCCTAATTTTTATCTACTTCTGGTTTGATTTTCATTCCTGCTTGATGTCGATATGCTTCTGCTAGATTAGGCAGAGAAGTCATCTTAGATTTATTCTCCTCATGTTTCAAAACTTTCACTCCGTTTTGGTCTTGTGAGGTCAGCAGATATGTGGAGTCCCAGGATTGCAGATCTATACATGTAATCAATTTCAAGGAGGGGCCATCCCTCCTTTGGAACAGGGAATATATAATCTTTGGTATGCACTGATCTTTATAAATCATTTGGTGAGCATAAAGCATTTTTCTTGTTTTCCTGACTTATCTATCCAACACGTTTTGGGGCCAGTCAATCACTGCCAAACTGTAGGATAGGACAGAAAGAGCAAATTGGTTTATAGCTTGAATTTTGTTCCTTGATGACAATCCTGTTGTCAGGATTAAGTCTTCTAAAGTATTCCTTGCTAAGTTTTATTCACGTTTGTTCATTTTTTATTGTCGATCCTTCATCAATTCCCAAATATTTATACACTCCTCCTTGCTCAAGTTCTTTTATATCATATTCTTGTCCCAAACTGATGTTTTCTTGGTGCAGCAGTTTTCCTGCTTTAAAGGTTGCTTTTGCACATTTATAAAGATCAAATGATATTCTTGTATCATCTGAAAAAGTTTGACAATCTGCAGTTGTGCTTTCAGTTCCTCATCTGATGAGTTGTACAATTTTAATTCGTCAACAAAGAGAAGATGAGAAGTCTTTAAACTTTGTTTTCTAGGAGCCAAATTAGAGCCATGCCGTAAGCTGTTAAGTAAACAGAGGAATGGGTTAAGGGCAAGGCAGAATAGCAGTGGTGACAGAGTCTCATCTTGGAATATCCCCCTTTGAATTTTTATCCCTGGGATAATAATTTGTCCTTTATTATGGCTTAATTGTAAAGTGGTCTGCCATTGTTTCATGATCACTGTAATGTAGTCGGTCAGTGTAGGGTGTATCTTATATATTTTTAAGCACTCTTTTATCCATGAATGTGGGATACTATCAGATGTTTTTTTTTGTAGTCAGTCTGTGCCATACTGAGATGTTTCCCCTTTTGACAGTTCTCCACTATAACTTCATTTAACAACAAATGATCCTTTGTTCCATATGATTTTCTTTTATTGCCCTTTTGTTCTACTGCCATAATTGAGTTTTCTTTTAAATTACTATAAACTCTGTCAGCATCAGTTCCCATGTGTAGTTTATACGGGGTCAGAAAGGAAGTAATTGGTCAATAATTTTTAGGAAAGCTTGCAGGTTCACTCTCAAGTAAGAGCTTTGTTTTTCCTGTTGTTAGCCAGGTTGGTGTCTGTTCGGAGTGTGCATATAAATAGATCTGATATTGTTAGTCGTCGTTCATTCCTTACGTGTATCGGTTCCGACCTCGGAGCTGAGCTGGCCATCTTCCAAGCTCACGTCAGCTACAAACTCTCGAGCTAAAACTCTTATCCAGAATTCCCATCTCCCTGTTGCCCCAGATTTTGTTTGCTGCATCGCCATTTGGTCGTGTCAGGCTACTTCTCTTGAGCCAAGTACAATATTTTGTCATACTAGTCTAAAAAAAAACATTTTCCCTCAGAAAAGTTACTAAATTGTTTTCTCTTGCCTTATCGCATTTAGTGACTATCCCTTCTTGAATATTTTCAATCCCCTTCATCCTATTTTACTGCAAGGTATTTTCTTCTTTACCAACGTTGGTAAACCCCTTTTCCTCCTTACCTTCGGGTATTTCTTGTACCATTGCTGGTATTCTTTCTGATTTCCTTCTTTCCTATCATGTCAGATAAAAAAGGTAGTCCAGGATTTAAGAGATGTTCAGATTGTGGCCATAAATTACCTACTTCAGATGCACATTCCCTGTGTGTCTATTGCTTGGGTGTGCCTCATTTATCAGTTGATCCACCCTGTGGAATTTGTAAGAACTTCTCTAACAGGACGCTGATTGAGAGGAAAAATAAATTGTTATTGAAGGGGCTACTTAAATCTCCTTTTTCAGAGGCTATTTCTGGGTCGGAGGCTTCAACCCCTCCAAGATCCGTAAGAAAAAGACTGATGAACATACAAAGGCCAAGTCTCTTCCTTCGTCCCCAGCTGGGGACTCCCACCAACCGAGACCCAAGAAGGCTAAGCTTTCCACTTCGCATATGACCTTTTCGGCTCCAGTGCTTTCGGTGCCTAGACCTTCGGCACCGAGACCATTGGTGCCATCTGTGATTTCGGCACCAACTAGTGTGCCCTTTACCGTATCGGTACCGACAGGCTCCTCGGTTTAGACTTCTCTACTGGCACCGACTATCCAGTGGATGCAGACTGTTACCACATCGGCTCCGACACCTTACCCGGAACCGACAACTCAGTTATTGACACCTATTTTTTCAGTCCCAGCCTCGATGCCGACAACCACTTTGGCACTGACCTTATTGTCTGTGCAGACCATGACTTCGGCACCGATGATTTCCTCTGTGCAGACACCTGTAGTTCAGTCCCTTACTGCCCCGTTTTCAGTGCAGACTGGTGAGGTGGGCACCGAGCTTGCCCCATCTTTGGATAGACCTGACTGCCCCTCAGCTATGTCCGTGAAATCCACTAGAACCCTCTCTGAACACGATGTGTTGCGTCTTGTGGATCAAGTCCTTTGGGCCAGAGGTATCCCGTCCCCCAGGACCCATCCTTCCTTTGGAGGTAATCACCCTTTGCCAAAGACCCCCTACTTATTCTCCTCCTTCATTGCCTTTGAAGCCCCTTGATATAGTACAGTCTTCCCCCTCTACGGTTCCTTTTATGGACCTCACTAAGGAACAGCAGTTGCCTTCATGGCAGGAGAGTTTTGCTACGACCCAGGATTTCAGCTGTGGCGTATGTAATTTGGTGTTTCACAGCTTTCCAGGGACTCCGTGTCGGCAGGCTGAGCCACTTAGGGGAGGGGTGACCCCTGTCCTGGACACTCACCCTTCTTCAGGTGGACCGGCCTTCCAACTAATGGAGAAGGCTTTGGCGTCTACTCGCGATACTGTGCTGTCAATCTCCCCGCCCTCCTCTGGACCACAGTGTACACAAGTTGCTCCTAGCGGACACCGAGCGCAAGGGCCTCAGGATGTACTCCCACAGGAAACCCCTTTTGCATTGTCTTCCCCAGCTTCTCCCTCTGAGGAAGTTCATTGAAAAAGCTTGTGCAAGAGGAAGCACATGGACTCCACAGAGGAGTCCCTTACTGAAGACACAGACTTTGATGATGGGGAAAGGGTCCCCTCGGTCACCCTCTGAAGTATCCTTTGGTGATATCCTCGAAATCCTTAAACTGAGAAGTGACTGGCAGCCCTCTAACCCGACCTCTGAAGAGTCTATATTCCTGCAGGCTTTTCGCGCCCAGCCGCCTACTTCCTGGTTTACTCCACCTGCCGACGAACTGGTCTGGCTCATCGTGCAGCATGCGTGGAAGGCTCCTGACACCGTTGAGGCCATTCCTCTGAGGCCAGATAAAATTTTGTTCCTTACTGCTACTGACCTCCATTGGTCCAAATGTCTTCCTGTAGATGCTCTGGTGGTGGCGGCCGCAACCAAGAAGGACCTGGTGGAAGAAGAAAGCCAGACTTTCCATCCGCTCAACAGAGTCCCAGGCTCTGGACAGAATAGGGAAGCGTACTTTTGCATCAGTGACCATTGCAGTCAGGTCCCTGAGTTATATGGCACACTTTACCAGGCTTCAAAGGGATTTCATTTCTGAGCTCTCTGAAACTTTGGCTGGTGCCGTGTCTGATGAGGTCCGTGACAAAGTGGCCTCTCAGCTGGCTACCATTGAATCGATATCAAACTCTTCCATGCGCCTGATATCTCGCGCATCAGAAGGAGCAGCTAGAGCTACGAGTTCAGGTGTTGTTTTGAGATGACACGTCTGGATGCGCTTATGTAATTTCGCAGAACCCTTCAAGGCTTCCTTTCTCAATGTTCCCATCGAAGCCTCTTCATTGTTTGGACCCAAGGTTAAAAGCACACTGGCCAGATGTGAACAGGACGGTACGACCCTTTCTGCCGTGGGTGTCAGTTATTCCTCCCCTCAGCGTGCTTTCTCCAGAAACTAGAAAAGTGGGAAGATATGGTACAAAAAGTCTCAGGGTCCTTTCCATGACACACAGGCCGAGTTCTCCCCTAGAGGCAGAGGGGGAAACTCATAGGGAAGGCGCTCTTTTTGGGGCAGAGGGGGTCCGTGTAATCAGGGTTCCAGGGACTCTTTTCCTGGCCAATCCTACCAGCGCTCCTGAAGAGCGGCCCAACTCCTTTCCTCTGGAGGTGGTTGGGGGTCATTTCTCCTTGTACCCTTCTGCCTGGCTAACCATCACGACTGACTCTTGGTTACAAAGGATAATAACCAGAGGTTACCATATTCCCTTCGATCTTTGTCCTGCCCCCCCTCCCCCAGCAAACTTACCCGATGGTTCCACCCAGTCAAAGGGAAGAAGCAGCATTAGAGATAGCAAAGCTGCTAAGCAAAAGAGTCATCCAAATAGTCCCCCCAGACCAGATAGGATCCGGATTCTACTCAAGACTATTTTTGGTGCCAAAGAAAACCCGGGACTGGAGACCAATTTTGGATCTCAGTGTTTTCAACAAGTTTGTAAGAGTACAAAAATTCTGGATGGTCACAATACAGTCTATCCTCCCGCTTTTGGAAAAAGACGATTGGGTGTGCTCGATAGATTTTCAAGATGCGTACTACCACATAAAAGTGGACAGGCCATCAAGAAGATTTATGCGCTTCCATGTGAGAGCCAGTCACTTCCAGTTCAGAGTACTGCCCTTCGGACTCTCTACAGCGCCCAGTGTGTTCACAAAGTGCATGGCAGTCGTCACAGCTCACTTGCAACTACAAGGATTCCAGGTGTTTCCATACCTAGACGACTGGCTCATTTCCACCCCCACTAGATATCTATTGGAAGAAGCCCTGGCATACTCTCTCCTCACTGCAGAAAGGCTATGCATAACCATAAACTGGAAAAAATCCAATCTCACCTCATCTCAGTCCACAGAATTCATAGGGGTCATCTTGGATACAAAGAATTGCAGAGCATCTATTCCAGAGCACAGAATTCTAAGGACAAATCAACAACTGATCCCGATCCTTTCCAGGGAGAAATCCACAGCTCACTCTGTCCTACAGATGTTCGGTTCCATAGCAGCCTCTATCACCATTGTCCTCCTGGCCAGGTTTCACATGAGGCTTCTACAATGGCTACTGCTCACCCAATGGTATCCTTTTCAGTATCCTCTTTCAGCCAAGATTCGAGTAACTCACAGGTGCAAACAGGATTTAAATTGGTGGATGACCCACAACTCATCACAATGGTCTTGCCCCTTCTCCTCCCAGCAGCCCAAGGCTACAGTGACCACGGGTGATGGGGACTATGTCAGGGATAGACAGTCCAAAGTACTTGGTCCGAATTGGAGGCCCAACTGCATATAAATGTTCTAGAGCTGAGGGCGGTTCTTCTGGCATTGCAATCATTCCGTCCCCTGCTGCCGTCTGGGACTATTGTGATACATTCAGACAACATGGCGGTGGTCTGGCACATCAACAAACAGGGTGGAACCAAATCTTACCCTCTTTGTTGAGAGGCCATGAGGATATGGCAATGGGCGATGGCTACCAATCGTTCTTCTAGCAACGCACATTCCCGTGAGTTCCAACATGATAGCAGACAAGACTCAGTAGGTGCATTCTACAACCTCATGAGTGGTCCCTGAATCCCTTGATAGTGGCGGAGATCTTACACCGCTGAGGCCTTCCTTGCTGCGACCTCTTTGCATCCCCGACCAACTACAAATGCAGCAACTACTTCACCCTGATTCCCCCTCGGGACAGTCACCCAGGGACGCTCTAGTCCACGATTGGCCCTCGGGTCTTCTTTATGCATTTCCACCTCTTCCCCCTCATTCCTCAGTTTCTGAAGAAAACCTGCCGGTTAAAGAGCAAGGTGATCCTCATAGCACCATATTGGCCTCGTCAGATTTGGTGGTTCTTCCTTTGGCCTCACCTGCTAGATCAACCATGGATTCTCCACCCATCCCCGGGGTTGATCTCCTATCCGCAGAATCTGATTCATCCCAACTTGGACAGCCTGAAGCTCTCACTGTGGCTCCTCCAATTCCCTTGATTGCCAGGCAGAATGATCTTTCTTTGCCAGTGCGGGACATTCTTATTGCATCTCATAAGTCTTCCACTAGAATTACTTATCTAAGCAAGTGGAAAAGATTTACCCTTTGGCTGAAAGAAAAGCAAGTAGATCCCTTTTCAGCACCAGTGTCGATAGTACTAGAGTATCTAGCTGATCTATTTCAATCGGGTCTGTCGGCCTCTACCATTAGAGTTCATTTGGCTGCAATATCTAATTTCCATGAGGGTGTCCAAGACTCCTCTCTTATGTCACACAAATTATGCAAGACCTTCATAAAAGGTGTGAATCTTCTGAAGCCCCCCTTTTAGAGAACCTATTCAACCATGGGACCTGTCATTAGTTCTACAAACTCTGACAATGCCACCTTTCGAACCAGCTTTTTTTTTGCGACTTCAAGTACTTGTCATGGAAAACCTTGTTTTTGGTCGCCATTACTTCTGCCAGACGTATCTCTGAGCTACAAGCCTTTTGCCTCAAGAGTCCATACTTGAGTTTTCATAGAGATAGTGTCATTGAGAACTAATCCTTCCTTTCTGCCAAAAGTGATCCCTGAAATGTCCATTAACCAAACCATTGAATTGCCAGTTTTCTTTTCCCAACTATTCAAACAAAGGAGAGTATTACCTACATACCCTAGATATTCACAGGCACATTCACTTCTACTTGAACAGGACTAAGGCCTCATAAGTCAGACCAGTTATTTTTGGCCTATTCTGGACCTAGATTAGGATGTGCTGTTGTTAAGGTCACATTGGCTAGATGGTTGAAAGATTGTGTGACCTTCATTTATACACAACATAATATTCCATTGCCGACTACCATAAAGGCTCATTCGACAACGTTGGTGGCAATGTCTGCTGCCTTCCATGCCAGAGCTTCTTTACATGACATCTATACAGCTGCATCTTGGGCTGCGCCTCATACTTTCATCAATCATTACAAATTGGATTTGACCTCTAGGGGAAGAGCATCTTTTGGTTCTGTGGTGCTCAGGAATGTCCTTCCATGAGAGCCTCCTAGGAATAGAGGTAGCTGTCCCACACGTAAGGAATGCAAGAGGATTAACAATATCAGATAAAGAAGTTATGTCTTACCATAACGTTCCATCTGTATTGTTGATCATTGTTCAGTCATTACGACACTCCCTCCTTCCCCCTCCTGTGGCTTTTAGTGGATCTTACCATCCGGTTCTTTTAGGTCATTCGACCAGAGGTAGCCTCTACCTTCTTTTGACTTGCAAACTCAATCTGAGGTAACAGGGAGAGGGGAATTCTGGGTAAGAGTTTTAGCTCGAGAGTTTGTAGCTGACGCAAACTTGGAAGATGGCCGGCTCGGTTCCGAGGTCGGAACAGCTACCCACACGTAATGACTGAACGAGGATCAACAATACAGATGGTATGTTCTAAGCGTGGACCACCCACGAAAGCGCTTTTTTTTTTTTCATTTCAATAAAATATTTTTTTGGATTATACAACGATTGCTGATATTTTTTTTCAGTGATACCTGAGGTATACACAACAAGTTTTTTTTTTTCGTGCTGGTGGTTGGTTGTTTTTTACTCAATACAGATGGTATGTTATGGTATGACATAACTTCTTTTTCTTACTCATGGCTAGATCTTCGTGCAAAGATGTTAATACTTTTAACTTTTCTTAACTTTGTCTCTCTGGCTATTATCTCATCCCGTTTTATATCCTGTACCTTTAAACTTATTCTTTCTTTTACTTCTATCGATTTAGCATCTTTGTTATGTTCCACAGGATAGTACTGCGGTGATGGTGCTGCGGTAGCGTTGTCGCCTCAAAGTAAGACGTCCTGTTCGATTCTCAGCTAGAGCGTCTTCTGTGTGGAGACATGCATGAATGGGTGTACCTTCATTGAAGGTTGTGCGTCAGGGCCGGCAACTGGGCACGTAAAAAATCTACTGCCAGTCATTAGCGGACCGGAGTTCCGCTGTGGCGACCCCTAACAGGGAAAAGCCGAAAGACACAACAACAACAGTTATGTTCCACAGGATCTTCATAGATACTTCTCCAAAATGTATCTATTTCTTCTATTTTTGGCAGTCTTTGAATTCCTTTTACCTTGTTTCCCGGTTCTCTGTAAAACCTTTTTGGGTCATCAATAAATTGCTTATTTTGTACTTTTCCTTTATATTTATCTGCGTATCTTCTAAGTTTTTCCGCCTGTGCTGAAATTTTTAGTTTATTTGTGATAGTGCGTGATAAATCCTGGTCTGCTCTAATACTGCCCATTGCTTTTATCACATTTATCTTTTAGTATTTTTGTTCTATTATCTTTTAGTATTTTTGTTGATCTATTCCCTCTTCTATAGTCTTCTAACAGTGACACTTCTTGTCTTAATTGCTTTATAGTTTTCTTTGTTTGATACTTCCATGATGGTATTAGATTTCTCTTCTTTCTGTCCCTCACTGCCCTGTGCTCTTGTGGTAAAACTGTATCAGTTATTAATTTAGCTGCACAGTAATATATCCTGTTTACTTCTGTTATATCACATGGATCTCTGTGGACAGTCCTAATTACGGTATTCATTTGTTTTATCAGACTTCTGACTTTTTTTGGTTTTATTGACCACCTGCAAGTCTATTTTTTTCATTGATCTGAATATATCTATGTATATTAAATCAAGCATCTCTTAGCTCGTTTTCTTCCAAACTGAGTGCACATCCCTTGTTTTCCATTTCCTGTGGGCATTCTATAGAAAGTTCTGTAGCATCTTCCTTTGGCACATTCGCTTCAATTTCATCCTGTGCCATCCATTGCTGTGTCATATGGGAACTCATTGGCCTATCACTCCTCAACATTGACTTCTTCAGAGTTTCCTGTTCCTTCCCTTGCTGTCTAGCTTCAAGCGAACATTTATACTTGTTTCCTGTGGAAGGCTCCATAATATCTTCATATGGCACCTGACCAATTGCTTCCTGTTCCAATTGTTTCCCCTTAATTTGGATATCCATTGCTCTATCCTGTTGTGGTGCTTTCTGAATTAGATTTTCTACACTGAATCCTTCTCTTTGCAGGTACTCCATAACCTCAGTTTCTATTTCTTTAACTTCTCCATTACTAATCTCCTTTTCTGCTTTTCCTCTTTATCCTCTTATTTTTTTTGTGTTGTAAAGTTTTCCATGTCCAGATTCCTTTGCCTGTATTTCTCTTCAAATGTCTTTGGTTCTGATCTTTTTGTATTGGTTAGTTTTGCTTTCTCCTTTGCATAAATATTACACCATATAAAATCTCTCTCTTTCTCGCGTCCATATTTCTTCTTCACATGTCTACCGGTCTTCCTGCTTCTCCTTACTTTGGGGACTTGAACCATCATGCTGTGATCTAACCTGTGTTAGACCTTTACACCAAATGCTTCACTTCACAGGCACTCCATAACTTCAGCTTCCATTTTTTTAACTTCTACTTCACTAATCTTATTTTCTGCGTTCCCTCTTTGTGATATTTTTTTTTTATTGTGAAATTTTCCATATCCGGATGTCTTTGTCTGTGTTTCTTTTCAAATATCTTTGGGTATGCCTTCTTTAGATTGATTAATTTGGTTTTCTCCTTTGCATAAATATTGCACCGTATCAAATCTCTCTTTTTTTCCCATGTCCATATTTCTTTTTTATACCTTTCAAATATATCTAGGTTTTGTTTATATTTTCACACTTCCTCAGATGCTTCTTTTTCCAAACAGATCAAAGTTTCTTGATCTATATACACAAATCTGTCGTATTAATAAACACAAATTTTCATTTGAAGCTTGACAGTTTTTCCTGTGAAAGTGTTTTTCTTTCCTCTAATTTCTCACTTAATTGCTTTGTGTATCTTGTGTCTGGAAATTTGGGGCTTTTTGCATCATAGTAACAATACATAATTCTTTCTTATCCTCAATAGTCCACTTTATCCTCTCTGACTCTTCTTCGGTCTATCAGTTTTTGTGATTTTTGTGGACTAGTACTTCCTTCTACAAGAGGGGGCCATCTTCCCCTAGGCCTGGCCCCTTTGTAGGAATGTTTCTGTATTTTGAAGATTCTACACTGTCATCTTTTCCATTCCTGGCACCAGTGCTCCTACCAGGATTGGGTACTTCTTTATCCTGTGTATTGTACACCCAGTTCTCTTTTTTAATGTTTAACTTACTTCTCTCCATGATATATGCTATATAAGTACAGTCTGTATTATCAGTGTCATCTTGATGACATCTTGTGAAAAACAGAGTCCACCTTGTGAATTTAGTCACCAAGACTTGAGGATGATTTCAATAGTAATACACTCCTTTACTTGCTGACTTATCTCTCCATTCGGATCCCAGTGTGTTAGCCAGTGTAGCCCTGGTCATGAATGAAAAGGATCCTGGGACTAGTTCATTTTCCTGTTTAACAAAATATGAATAAATACAAAATAGAAAAAAAGGGGTGGTGAACATGACAGAAATAGAGAGCTAGTAAAGTACTTTTTAATTCTGCATAATTCATGAGAAAAAACTTCCCATTGAAGGCATTGGGAAGTAACAGACTTACTTTGGAGTCCTTTCAGTAGTAGTTGTCATCTGTACATGACACAGCAAGGATCATTTACTGCAGTGAGAGTTTTCCCGTCTCAGGATGAGTGTGTGGGGAAAGGTCTGTCATTTCCTTTAGATCTGCAAAAGAATCCCTTTACAAAAGCCTGCTGTTTACCTACTTTTGCTAGAAGTAGCTAGCAGGTATTTATAGCATAGAACATGCTCTGGCAGGCACATAAATGAGGCTTACTCAAGGAAGCATAGAAACACACTTGCAGAAGGTGTGTTAGATGACAGTGCTTCAGAATCCTGCCATTCTGTCTTAATGGCACAGGAAAGCAGCACCACTTCCTTATGTCTGTCAGGAAGAGGACTTGAAATGTGTTCTGCGTAGAAGGAATGAAAGGTAGAAAAACAGATCATATTACATAGGCAGGCCCCATCAGCCGCCATTTTGTGGAAAACCCATTAAAATTGTAAAAGAAGCACTTGTGAATTTGATGTGTTAAAATAGCTGGGAAAACAGACACAATGAAAAAATGCATTTTGAGTTCTAAGGTAGAGTTTCCCTTTTAACCATGTCTGACTTTATGTGGAAGGTCAGTAGACATGAGCTCTGCTTAACGTCCTTCTGCACAATGTCTGACCTCATTTATGTCCATACTATACTAAGCGGACATAAATGCGATTGGTTGTTATGTAGACGGATGTTAATCGAAGCATGATTCAAAGTAAGTATAGCATATTTGCTTAACATTCTCTGTGATTAGAAGAAGAAAAAAAAAACAGCACTATGCCAGAATAATAGCATTTGAACAGCGTACCTTTAGTGTCATGTTTTAGGAGAGAATAATTTTACTGGTAAGAGTGAATGTACTGCTACATTTACTGTGTTTTTAGAAACCTGCAAGTTTTTCTTGCACATTGGAAATTAGTATCTCTCATTCCATTTCTCTCTCTCTCCCTGATTTTTAGTTACCTGCATAATTGTAAAATTATACAATTGCCACTTCAGGTTAAGGATATGTAATTTTGGAACTTGCATCAAGTACTGTATAGTACAGCAGTGGATGACCATAGGACCCACACTTTTTACACAAAGCAAAGCCACTCTATATCTGGCTGCTGCAGTGTCACCCACTCTCTGTGTGGAAGTCTCCTACCACCGCCTTAACAGTGAGTTGTAGGAGAAGCAGCAGTGGTGAGTCAAGACAACAGTCAGTTGCAGGACAAGCAGCAGTGGTGAGTCAGACAACAATCAGTTACACGAGTTGCAGTAGTGGTGAGTCAGACTACAGTCAGTTGCAGGAGTTGTGGCAGAAGCAGACTAGACAACCGTGAGCTCCAGGAGAAGCAGCAGCAGTGTGTTCAGACAGCAGTGTGTTCTGGGAGAAGCAGCAGTAGAGTCTGCCAGACCAAAGTGACTTGCAGGAGAAGCAGCAGTAGAGTCTGCCAGACCAAAGTGACTTGCAGGAGAAGCAGCAGTAGAGTCTGCCAGACCAAAGTGACTTGCAGGAGAAGCAGCAGTAGAGTCTGCCAGACCAAAGTGACTTGCTGGAGAAGCAGCAGTAGAGTCTGCTAGACCACAGTGACTTGCAGGAAGAGCAATGGCAATGAATTGGCCAGACAACAGTGAGTTGCAGGAGGAGCAGAGTAGTGATCTGGCCAGACAGCAGAGAATATCAGCAAAAGCATCAGTAGCGAGTCAGACCACAGTGAGTTGCAGGAGGAGCACAGTAGTGAGTCAGACCACAGTGAGTTGCAGGAGGAGCACAGTAGTGAGTCAGACCACAGTGAGTTGCAGGAGGAGCACAGTAGTGAGTCAGACCACAGTAAGTTGCAGGAGGAGCAGCAGTAGTGAGTTGGCCAGACCACAGTGTGTTGCAGGAGGAGCAGCAGTAGTGGGCCAGGCAGCAGTGGGTTGCAGGAGATGTATGATCTGTAGTCCTCATTTTTCCCCACCCACAAAGTAGCACATTGAGTATATTGGGAAGAAGGAGTCCTTCAGTCCATGAGATCTTTATCTAGCTCTATTTCTAAGGTTTTCCATTCTGATCTAAGTCATTGCAAGAGAGAACCCCAGGAGTTAGAGTCTCATGGCATCTATGATTCACATGATACTTCTGGCAAGATTCTACATGAGAGCGATGCAGTGGTATCTGAAATCCCTGGTCCCAGCATAAACACCTGTTGTCTTTTCATATCTCAGTGCTGGGAGGTTTCAGAAGAGAAGTGTTTTGACATTTGACAACATATATCCTTAAATCCAGGTCTCCCATTCTCCCTCCCTGCTGCAAAGCAGTCAATCATCACAGACTCTTTGGGCGACTTTTCTTGGGGAGCAGTTTCAGGAAGAGTAAAAGTGCAGTCCTTTGAAACCAAGGAAAAACACAAGCATATAAATATCAAGGCGACGATTACCCTGATCAACTCTCTGAACCATCTTTGGTCCCCGTGACCTCTTCAAATGGTTGCAGACAATACCACAGTCATGATGCATCAACCATCAAGGGAAAACTAGGTAATACCCCCTTTGCAGACTAACCATGTTAGCTTGGGATATAGTTTCACAGCAGAATGTCACTCTACAGGCATTCTACATTTTGTAGACTAACCATATTAGCTTGGGATGTAGTTTCACAGCAGAATGTCACTCAGGCATTCTACAATCTGTCAAAGCAAAATTGTGTGGCAGACAAGCTGATAGGACCAGGGCAGACCCTCACAAATGGAAAGTAGATCAGAGGGTCTTCCAAGATTTGTTCTGTTTGTAGGGAGTTCCTCAGTTAGACCTCTTTACCTTTTCTCTAGACAATCAACTGGCAAGATTCTGTTCCAGGGCTCAATGCAAGAAGACCTGGAAGACAGATGCCTTTTCTTTTCCTTGGACAGGAATGTTCCTGTATGCTTTTCCACTCTTTCCACTAATCCAGGGTACTAATGAAAATTCAGGAAAAGTCCTCCAAAATCAATGTTTCAATTCTGACCCATGCAACTGTGGTTCTCCCTTCTTTTGGAAATGGCCAAGGCCAATTAATACAAGCTTCCTCACTTACTGTAGCTACTCACAGAACAAGGGTGTTTGATACAGCCCAATATTAGTCAATTCAGATACAACCCAGTGTCAGTCAATTTCATTTTCAGTTGACTGTATGGATAATAGGGTCTTAATGTTACTAATGGAGGTAATAAAACCTGCTGGTAGAAAATCCTGTGTTAACAAATAAAAATATTTTCTAGTTGATGCCAACAAAATAATCAGCACCTGTTCAGGGCTAGTTGTTCTCTGGTTCTGCATTGTTTGTGTGAGTTATCCTGTGGTCTTTTATTCCATTGTCAAGATTCATTTATCAACCATTTCAGCATGTCTGCCCATGGATCCTACTCTTTCAGTGCAGTATCACCATTTCCACTTGGAGACCTACAACCTCCTTGTGGTAGTTTTTTTGGATTCTTTAAAAACTCTGATCACATCTCCACCCTTATGTGGTCTTCCACAAGTTAAAACAGTTTCTCAAGGGGTTTGTACACATTTGTCCACCAGGGAAGAGTGTGTTATCCCCGGAAGTATAACTATCTGTCTGAAAAAGCTTACACAGACTGTCTTTTGAGACTGCAGCTAGCACCCACCCTGAAATTCCTATCCTGGAATACAGCTCTTCTAGTAGCCATTACCTCAGCCAGGAGGATATTAACACTGCAGACACTGAAGTTTACCCCATCCTTTCTAGTTTTCCATAGGTGCATGGTAAGCTTCAGTCCTACCTCCCCTCCTTCCTGTCTAAAGTGGTCTCTGAATTTACCCAAACTAGACCATCAAGCCTCTATCATTTCCTCATCCCCAATGCAGGGAAGAAGGATTCTGCATACACCGAGTCTACACAGTCAGCTCACTTTTTACCTTGGTGGGACTAAGGACTTCAGGAAAATATAGTAAATGTTTCTGTTGCTGAAAAAAGAAAGGGCAGCCAGTGATGACACAAACCTTTGCCAGGTGGCTCTGCCATTGCCTTTGCTTGTGCTATTGAAGCAAGGGCTGCAGTCTGAATCTTCCAGTGAAACTTCACTCTTATCAGGTCAGCAGCTACCACAGTGACTTTTATGCAAGGGGTGGATGCCAGATTCATTCTAGAAGCAACCTCCTGGTCCTTTGTCCACACCTTCACCAAAGATTACAAGTTGGTCTCCATGTCCAGGTCTGGAGCAGGATTTGCCAAGGATGTCCAAGGCATTACTTGCAATGTCAAATGAGATATTTCCACCTAGTCCCTCTAAGTGTTGGAAGTTACCCCAGAAGTAATGAATGCCCACTAGTGATCTATTTGAGAACATGGTACAATTGTGTAAATAACGTATCATATCTGTTCAAACAGATCACTTTTGCAGTACCTATTCCCTCCCACCATTCCCACTATGGAATGTAATCCTACTCTCTTGGAATAGTGTGGATACCCTTTACTTTCTTTTTGCCTATATCCTCTCCTTCCCCCATTGCCTGCTTGGATTAGGATAAATTTATGAACTTGGGTAGGGATTGATCTAAAGGACGTGCCTCTCCTCATTCTTGATCCCATTATTTAGGATTTAACAGCAACCTCTCGCTTCTACATTCACCTTATGTTAGGGATATAAAGCTTCGAATTAGTCAAGGAGCTCTTAAGATGGTGCAGACAAAAGTTTCTCTTATACTGTTATTCCCTGCCATGCTGATGGATGTTCACTGTGTAGGAAAAATGCACCTGAGCTCCTGAAGACTGCCTGGATGGATAGGATGCCTAGCTGCAAAGTTCCAGAAGTAATGAATACTGCAACTGTGATCCATTCAAGGATGTGCTAATATGGTAAATTTCCTGCTCAAGTGTACTTTTTAAATCCACAGCTTCAATTTTTTTTTTCTTGAAGCACAAATATCCCATGGAGTTGCAAAGACATCTTCCACTACTAATTTTATATTTGTAGCTCCTAATACGGTAACTCTGGAAGTAAATATTCACTTCAACAAATGCATAGTTTTGGTCCTGGAAAATATTTTACTACTCTGTCACTGCATGCCTGTAGACTTTATAAATAACACAGGGTCAACAGTTTATTTGCATTTGTTGACCGGGAGAGTTCATTGGGTCATAGCGACCCATTTTCAGTGGAGGCCCTGGGAGAAGTGCTCCACAAGAAGTTACATTAATAGTGAAAGAGAAGTTACATAATAGACAAAATTTAGACTCAGAAACATTAAATTAAAATTATAGTAAGCTGTAGGCTTTCATGTGTTAACATTCATTGCAAAAGAAAATGAAGAATAATGAGAAGTTACATATTTACAGAAGTATTTAGTATAAAAAAAATTATAGTAAGCTTTCATGTGTAACAGTCATTGCAAAAGAAAGGGAGATTGCCTAGTGGATAGGCAATCAATATATACAAATTTAAAACAAGTCTGGCAAAGAAAATACACATTAGGTAGTAATGTGTCTTTTGAGTATTCTGCGAAAAAAAGAAAAAAAAAATTAGAACATTCACAGAGAGGGTATAGGATCTTATGAGTTGGGGGTAGGAGCATGAGAATGGCATTTCTATTTGGAGGACAGGTGTGAGAGCTGGTGGGTCTTGAAGTTGTGGTTAGACATGTTGCGTAGTGGAGAGGGTAGAGAGCTTCATAGTTTAGCTATGGTGCAGACTAGTAGTAGTTGACCAGGGAGATGAGCAGGTTTGTGCTCTCGCAGGAGATTTTGGTTCTTGGATCTTAGGGAGCAGGAGGGTGTGTAGGGTATTAGGGCTGTGGCCAGGGTCAGACAGCCTGCTGGTTTGAAGATGAGCTTGTGGGTAGTGGTAAGTTGCAGGTATGTGAGGTAGTTGGGGAGTTCTAGCCATTTGCGGGTGTGTAGAAGACTGGCAGTGATGAGATGAATTTTTGGTGTTTGTTGCAAATTTGCTAATTTTGTGGTAGCAGGATTCAAGTTTGGAACGTAGGCCTAGTTGGAGGTTGGTAAGTAGGGGAGCGCCATACATGAGAGATGGGAGGAGGACGGTAGTTGCAAGTGTTTGGCTGACGGAGAGGCTGAGATAACGGTTGTGTCTGTAGAAGAGGCCAGTTTTTTTATGGGTTTTCTTAATAGCTGAGTATATGTGTATCAGACTTTAGGTTTTCATCAATGATGATGCCTAGCAGTTTGGTAGTGGGAACTATTTCCAGTGGGGTTTTATTTTGGCTTGTAATGTAGAATAGGTTTCTGTCAAAAGTGGAGTTTCTAGGGGGGCAAAAATCATTATTTATTTATTTATTTATTTATTTTTGCTAGCGTTTAGGGCAAGGTGATTGGATTTCATCCAGGATTCTGTTTTGGAAAAGGCAAATTGGGTTTTTAGTAGTAGTTCAGAGGGGGGAGGAGGGGGAGCAGATGATGGTGGAGTCATCTGCATACTGGATAACAGAGGCTTCAGGGATATAGAGGTGAAAGTTGTTGATAAATATGTTAGAGTAGAGGACATAGTACTGAACCTTGAATGCTGGTATGTGTAGGTAGAAAAGGAGAGGTAGATTGTTTCCATTGGACAGCTTGTTGGTTGGATAGGTAGCTGGTAAAGCAGGCTAGGGTGGAGGGAGAGAGATATAAGGATGAGAGCTGGGATAGGAGTGAGGAGTGGGAGATGGTGTTGAATGCCTTTGAGAGGTCTAAAAATAGTGATGATACGTATTTGCCCTTGTTGCCTGCTAGGTTGATGGTCTCTAGAAAGGAATGGTACTGTGGCCAGGGCGAAAACCTTGTTGGGTATGGGAGAGGAGTTTGTTCAAGGTTAGATATTGCATGATTTGTGCATGGATAGTTTTTTCTAGTATTTTTGAGAGAGGGGAAGTATGGCTATGGGTCTAAAACTGGTTCTGTCTACGTTTTTACTGCCTTTGTGTAGTGGTATGATGTATGCATGGCACCAGATGGTTGGGATGTATGATTCCTGTATTGATCTATTTATGAGAATAGATATGGGATAGGCTATGGTTTCTGCAAATTGTTTGAGGAAGGTGGGTGGTAGATTGTCTGGTGTATTATGACAGGGTTTTAGCTTGAGGAGAAGCCTTTTTATTGTGTTTGTGGGGGTGGGTTTTATGCTGAAGGGGGAAGTAGGAGGAGGTTGGATGGGGGGGTCAGGGAAGGAGTAAGGATAGTTTTGCTATGCAATCTTTAAAGAATGAGTTGAATTTAGTGGCAGTTTCTAGGCTGGTAAGACTAGGGTCTGGGCATGGGTTGCTTTTATTGCCAGGGTAAAGAATGGAGGAAATGGAGTTCCATAAATTTTTTTGGATTGGATGTGTGCATGGATTGGAGTTTGCTGTAGTAGGTTTTGCAATCTTTAGTTTTAATTTTTTGGCTAAGTTTTGCAGTTGTTTAAATTCTAGGCAGGAGTTGGTGGTTTGTTTTTGGAATTATTTCCATTTTGTCTCGTTGATGCATGATATGTTTAGTTTCATAGGATAGCCAGGGGCAGGGATTGGCTTTGATTTGTTTGGATCTAAGGGGAGCTAGTTGATTTAAAATTGTAAGGAATGTTTTGGATATTCCACTGTCTAGCGGGAGGGTTATTAGGGGTGACCAGTCAGTGTGTTTTAGGCATTCTGAGAATATTTCAGGGTTGAAGGAGGATAGGTTGTGGGTTTGGCTATATTGGTGATGTTTTTGTTGGGGGGGGGCATATACGGTCAACGAAGGCAGGTAGGTGGTCGCTGAGAGGATCGGGTAGTATACCGGCATTTGAGGCAAGGTTGGGAATATGGGTAGTCAATATCCAATCTATGATGGTACCAGAGGTTCCATCTTTGTTTGGCCTGGTTGGAAGGTTTATAAGTTGGGGTGAAGTTGTATAGATTGATTGAATGGGATGGGGTGTCAGAGTTGAGAGGCCTAGTTAATGTTCACATCACCAAGGATATAGGTTTTGATTTTGATGTTGGAGCTAAACCAGGATAGTATGTCTTCTAGTGTTTTGGTATTTTTGCCTGGAGGGATATAGATGGAGCTGATGCATAAAGATTTGAGATTGTTTTAAATAGTCTATTATTATTTTGGCATTGGAAAATGTAGGGATGGGGTTTGTGTATGGAGTTAGTGTATGGGTGGAGGGGTAGATAATAGCTACTCCACCTCCTTTTTTCTGGGTTCTGTCATTGCGAAGGATCTGGTAGCCTAGAGGGAGGATTTCACTGTTTTTGATGGAAGGTTTAAGCAAGGTCTATGAGATGGCGGTTATGTCAGGTTGGTTGTGAGCAAGCCAAGCATGGAGGTTGGAAATTAAATTTTTGAGGATTTGTACATTGATTGTGGTGAGGAGGATGGCTTTGTGTTTTAGGGGTTTGTTAGAATGGTTACTGAGATTTCTGGTGGAGTTGGGTCCAGGGTTATGGTGGATGTCACCTGAGAGAGAGGGAGATATAGAGGAAGAGTTGATTGAGTTGGAGTATGGGAGATATGGAGAAAGGGTTGAGAAGGGAGATGGTATTTTTTAGAGTTAATAATTTGAGAAGTGTAGGGGAGGGGGCGATGGGAGTATTTTGGGTTTTAAAAAATGTGTTGCGTTGGAGGAATAGAGTTCAGGGAAGATTTGGCTATAAGTAGGGGATGTAATTGGGAGGTAGGGGGTGGTAGCTTAGGTGTTGTGAAGTGTGTGTGTTAGGGAAGAGTGTAAGGAAGGTGAGATGGGAGAGAGAGATAAGTAGGCTAGTTTGGATTAAAGTTTGTGAGGAGAGAGTAGTTATAGTTATTGGCGCATGTGGGGTTGACATGACTGGGAATGGGTGGGGTTTGGAGGATAGAATATGGTTGGATGGGATATAATTGGAGGGAGGTGTTTGGTCAGGTATAAATGTACAGGTATTGGGGGTGGGTGGGAAATGGGAGCAGGGTAGGGGAGCGGAGTGATCTGTAGGGCGAACGGAGTGGGATGATCCAAGGGTGAATGAGTAGTCCAGAGAAGAAAAAACAATCAGTTACTGGGACTTTGTAGTTGGGAACAGTGCTATAGTCAGAGGGTACGTAATTGAAGCAGTTCGGAGGGAAAAGCCTGAGACTGCAATGGGATTCAAACAAAGTGTTTTATATAAAAAATAAAGCATAGCAGTGGAGACGAGGCAAGCATTTGCAAACGTGCGTTTCACTGTAGTGGGTGTATGCTGCCACCTAGTGGTGAAATGGGGTTGGGAAACAGATTTAATAGTTGGTTGTTTTATTATTGATTTATCTCTCTTGGTTATTCCCTAGTTATAGTAGAAGTGTTCAGGGGAGCATATAGTAAAAAGAAACTGGAGGGGAGGTAATGGGCTGCAGTAGGCTGCGCTCGCTGAAGATAGATTGTCATTAACATTAGACAGTCTTTCAAATGTAAGATAAGTTACATACATGCTAGTTGTTTATGAGAGGAAACTACACTTTGAACAAGCAGTCTGAGGTAGTCTTCATTTGCAAGGGGGTATTCCTGGAATATTATTTGCAGCATGGGGAGCACCCAAGGAAGCAAGATGCTAGTTTTTTATGAGGGGAAACCACACGTTGTTTGAGCAGGCAGTCTGAGGTAGTGTTCCTTTGCAAGGGTGTATTTCTGGAATATTTGTAGAGTGGGTAGCACCCAAAGAAGCAAGCTCCACTACAGTCATCTACTTTTTTCTGACTCCACATTATTTATGGAAAAGCCACAAACATAATCACAACATAGTGACAGCCATATTTGTGGTTTAAACTTCATGAGGTCTATAATGAAAACTGAATTCTGTGGAACTGCTATATGCTGCATGACATGCTAATCACTGAGGTGAGATTGTTAGTATTTAAACTTATGTCCCATGTATAACAAGGTGTTTTTCTTTTTTCCAATGTTTGTTACTGTGGAGTTTGTGTATTTAATTAGGTGGTGTAATCCAAAACACCCCATGCTTGGGATGCAGGTTGCAGTGCTACCTTTTCCTTTTGGGCCGGGTTGCATTGAGCAGGTTTATAATAAACTTATAGTGGATCCCAGTAGGTTTAGTCTGTCATATGACTGATTTCTTAAAGAAAGACTAGGCCTAGTGGCTTTAGGTCTGGAGTTCTTTTCCCTTTCCTTGTGCTTGTTTGCTTAATGCATGGTGTCTTTCTTCAGTTATCCTGTGAATGTTTCTTCAAATCGTGCTTCATTTCTGTCTGTGCTATGAGATGGGTGTATAGAAGGTTTTGAGCTCCACATAATGCATCTGTGGGTAGTACCATTACAATGTTAATCGTGGCAGGGACTGAGATTGTGCTGTGAAAAGCCCATAGTAAAGCAGGCAGAGCAGTTGTAGTTACAGGACTCAAGCTCTTGCTTCTCTTGACATTACATATGAACAGTTTCCTGTGTCAACTAAAAGGCAATTCAGCAGTGCAAGCTTCATTAAGGAACTGAGAACTTGGGCTTGGGAAATGAACACACCCCTTAACTTTTGTAAGGGTTAGCATAATAAGCCAGAAATTGTGTGGTCCATCTGATGCAACATTCGCATATTTCTGCAGGTTGCCAATATACATTGGTTGGACCCACTTCAGCAGTCCCTCATGAAAATCTGTAATAGTGAGTGCTTTGCGTATCTGTCCTTTACAGGTGACTAGCCCATTTTTTGCTAGTTTCCTGATGGGTTAATGAATTGTATGCAGGCAGTGCATTTTAATGATTCATTCTAAAATTTAAAACATAGAGCAAAGGTAAACAGTATTGAAGAAGAGGCATATACACCCTTTTTAACTGCAGTGTTGATGTTTTGTGTGAATTGTGTTGCATTTCTAGATCTGTTTTGCAGTTGAACACATCTTGTGTTTGCATTTTGATATTTTGTGTTTTACATTGTAAACTACTATGAATTTCCTTGGTTGGAGCTTTGACTGTAAGTTGTGTTCTGATCTCTGTGGCTTAAGGCTTGGATTCTACTTACAATTGTTTTTTATTTTTTATTCTAGGTTTGGGATCTCAGTGATATTGACAAAGATGGACACCTTGACAGAGATGAATTTGCTGTGGTATGAATTTAATTTTATTTGTTTGGATAAATAAAACAAGTTTTAGATAATGATCAAAAAAGAATGGCTCCATATTTATTTGAGTTTGTAACAATGTTTGACTGAATTAAGAACCATATTCTGCAGCCATATGTGCACTTAGTGTGCAGCAGTGATTTGACAAGGAGGATCACCATGCAACCAAGATTCAAGCTAAATACAGAAAAGTGCAATGGAGTAGCGTTTGCTCCCCACTGCATATGTTATAAATGGGACTGCTCTTCACACAGATATGGTCATAGGATGTGCTTAAATGCACAAATCTGTCTCATCCCATCATGTTTCCGCCATAGTCCAAAGTTCTTCGGAGTGGCCCATATAATTTCCAGTGGAATATCTTCAACATCCAAAGAAGTCATCCTACTGCGCTACTCTCCCCTTGTCCTGCCCATCACTGAATACAGTG
The DNA here is from genome assembly GCF_019279795.1 of Protopterus annectens. Taxonomy (NCBI): domain Eukaryota; kingdom Metazoa; phylum Chordata; order Ceratodontiformes; family Protopteridae; genus Protopterus; species Protopterus annectens. The sequence continues at coordinate 147,153,416 of NC_056747.1, read as the reverse complement.
CCCCTTTGGTATATGCAAATGCAAGTATCTTGCCTTAACTGGAAAGGTCCTAAAGATTTCTACCGAAGAAAATTAATGGTTGGAAATCTTTCCACTATTTTGATTAGCGTGACACTCCCTATACTCACTAGCATACTGACCGCTCCGATGTGATCTGTGTCTTGTTTTTTGAGCTGTAAAAGACCCACTTATGTTTGACCTCATATTTTTTTTTTTCTGAAAAACAGTGACACTACAAACTCCCGTATCAAGGACCTACGTCTACAGAAGAAAGTAAACAGATTACTACTTCAACATGTTCTCTGTTATGGAATATGGTTCTAGTACAGGTCAAACTAACTACTATTTTGGTTACCTTTAAGACTAGTTTTGATGATTGGATGGGTAGACACAAATTTACTCCAACTAAGTACATGAAAAGGGTGGCAAGAATTTTTCAACGTGTCTACTTACAGATGTAAATGGCTAGGCATCTTATGGTCTCCATGATCACTTCCCTAGTATTGTTCATCTGTCCTGTTGGATACTGAAATCAGATTTTTCCATATTTTGATAGTACTGGATCACTAACTTTGTATCCAGTCTTGCTACATTAAGGTTTCCTGTTGTCTCCTGATAAGGTCATCATATTGTTTAGATGTCACTCTGTCTAGTCAGTGTTGAATTTATTTGCATTTGTTCAGACTGTGCTACTAACTAGGCTAGAATTGGATAATTGCTAGAGTTTTGTGGTGATGTTCATCGTGCATACAGCTGCAGTCATAACAGATGGGTTTTCCTGCCGTTAGGCGGGTCCTCGGTCGGCTGAATTCCAAAGTCTAGGTCCGGCGTCCGTTGTCGTCGCTTCTTCCCTGACGTCAGCGCGACAGGGGTATAAAAGAATGAGCCAACGGCATTTTCTTCAGTCTTTCTTGCTGTGCGGTGCCCGAAGCAGAAGCAGTTTGCAAGTGCCGGTCGGCCAGCTCCTGAGATTACGAATATCTGCAACCAAAGTCTTCTTGAAAGCTAAGTACCCCGTTGGGGAAACTTTTCTTGCCTCAGACCGATGTCAGACAAAGTTAATAATTGTATTTCTTGTGGGAAGCAAATACCGCATAAGGATTTTCATTTCCTCTGCATTCCTTGCTTAGGCCTAGACCACTACGTCTCGGCCTGCCGTTTTTGTGCTACATTCAACAAACGCACCATTAAGCGTCGGGCGGAGTTCGCCCAGCACTTTTTTGGCAAAAATTTTAACTACATAATGTCGTCGGATACTCCGACTCCAGTTTTGACTAAAAGACGCAAAGATAAGGACCGACACACGAGGTCCGCGGCCTCTACCGACACCACGCCAAAGCCGATTACAGGTGGTCCGGTTCTCAGCGAGGCGCCTACGCAGCCCCTGACTACCGACGACACTTCATTGGCGGTGTCTTCTGTACCCGAGGTCGCAGGCTCTTCGGCCCACACCCCGACTACAGATACCGAAGCCACTCTTGGCGGTGAAACTCAGAGTTTAGACAGGTCTGCCTCCTCTCAAGGTGTCTTCAGGCCTTCCTCTTCTTTTTCCATCAAGGCTTTCACTAAGTCTAAGACAGCCATGCATTCTAAAAAACAAACCCCACAGGGCCCTTCTCAAGGCCCCATGCCTAAAAAGCAGATGCTCAAAATGGCTGAAGACTTAATTTCCCTTATCAGGGGTTCTCACCCCCCCCCCCCTTGAAAAAAAGGCCCAGAGTGGAGGAAGAATCCCCCTCCTCGGACCAGGCTTCCATTATTTCAGAACATTCTGATGACCAGGAACATTCATACTCCCCTTTTGAAGATTCTGATGCAGAGGAGTCCATTCCCTCTGTCTCCCCCCCCTGAGGATTACTCTTTTGGGGAAACCTTGCATACCTTGAGGGAACACTTCCACTGGGAGGGTCAAGAGTACTCAGACTCCAAGAAAAGGCTTAGGGATTTTCTCTTGCTCCCTCAGCACAGGCCACTGGCTATACCCCCTGTCTTAGATATCCTTGATGATGTGTATTAGGAGTCCTGCCTTAACCCAGACTCTTTACCTCCGGCCCCAGTCAAGCCTGACAGGTATTACCGGGTTCCTGACTCACACCAATTCCTATACAAAAGCCATGCGGCTGACCCAGAAACTGTCTCACAGGGCCCCAAGGGAATTAAGACCTCCACTGCTAAAAATCCTTTACCTTCAGAGAGGGATTCCAGAGCTTTAGAAAGGTGGGGGAAAAGGTATACACCTCGGCCACCTTATCCATGAGGGCGTTAAACTGCCAGTTCCATATGTTAAAGCACCAACAGTTTCTGTTATCACAGTTGAGAAGCAAAATGTCACAACCTGAACAACCAGATTTAAAGGAGTTGCAGGATTTGATACATAGTGCAGAACAAGTAGGTAAACATACCTTGCAATGTGGTTTTGATGCTTTAGAGGCCTCATGTAGAGCTGCTGTTACAGGATCAGTCATATGTAGACATGCTTGGCTCAAAGAGCAAACCTTACCAGATCATGTCAAAGCAAAATTACTGGATGCACCTCTGCAAAAAGATGTATTGTTTGGTGTTAAAGCTGAGGAAGGTATTAAAGAAAATGGAGGAAAAGGCAAAATCAATGCAAACAGTGAAAGATTTCCTACAGGTACAACCTCCATGTTTCAGTAGAAATTGGCCTTCAAAAAATTGGTCCTTTCCAGCCACGGACAGACCCCAAAGAGGTAGATACAAGCACCCGAGGGGTAGAGGGCAATCTCAAGGATTGTTTAGAGGCAGACAATGGCAAGCACCTACCCAAAGAGGTGGTGAGGACAGTTCACAGCCATTCAGAAAGCAGAACCAATGACTTTCCCCTTTGCATGCCAAGCAAGGCTCAAATGGCAGCACCTTTAGGTGGAAAACTGGCATTATTTTCGAAAAATTGGCATATTGTCACAAAAGACAAATGGATCCTGGACATTATAGACAGAGGCTACAGATTCCACTTTCACACCCTTCCAAAAATGAGAGGCATGCCAAACCTGCCACACAATCAAAGGGCAGAGGCACAAAAGCAAATTTCAGATCTCATGGACATGAAAGCTATTCAAGAGGTACCTGCACAAGAACAGGGTCAAGGTTTTTATTCCAGACTATTCCTGGTACCAAGGAAGGGCAAAGATTGGAGACCTATTTTGGACCTATCCATCCTAAACATATTTTTACTCGTGCCAAAATTCAAGATGCTCACATTACAGTAGCTTCTTCCCATGCTGGGCAAGGAGTCTTGGCTGGTAACATTGGACCTCAAGGAGGCATACCTGCATGTCCCAATCAGACAAGTTTGCAGAAGATACCTCAGATTTCTTGCAAGTTCAACACATTATCAATTCTCTGCATTGCCCTTTGGCTTATCTACTGCACCCAGAGTGTTCACGAAATGCCTGGCATCAGTAATTGCCTACTGCAGACTGCAAGGGATACAAATATACCCATATTTGGACGACTGCCTGATCCAAGCGGACAGCAAGCACATACTTCTGAAAAATCTGGCTTTTGTAATAAGGTTGTTGAATTCCCTGGGATACACAGTCAACAAAAAGAAATCAAGGCTAATTCCCTCTCAAACAATAATTTTTCTGGGTGCCAACTTGGATACAAACACCCAGATGGCCTACCTCATGCCAGAGAAACAAGGGCATCTAACTCAATTCTTCAGAAAACTGGCAACTCTCACCAGGCTGACTGCAAGGAAAATCCTGCAGGCTCTGGGATTCATGGCATCTTGCATCCTACTAATCCCATGTGCAAAGCTGCATATGAGGAAACTTCAATGGTACCTGAAAAACCTATGGTCTCAGCACAGCCACAGCTTGAAAACAATAATACCACTAATTCTATGTCTTCAAAAGGAATTTCTGTGGTGGGCTCAAGCATGCCAAACAAACACAGGTCTCCCATTCTGCAAGCCTCAAGCAAGTCAAACCATCACAACAGATGCCTCGGATTATGCCTGGGGGGCGCACATGACAGATCGGTGCATTCAGGGCAGATGGTCTCAAAAGGAAAAGCACCTACACACCAGTCAAAAGGAAATGCTAGCAGTAATAAATGCTATTATAGCTTTCAGAGACCTGCTCTATCCAGGCCAGCTATTGATAAGGACAGACAACACCACAGTAATGTGGTACATAAACAAACAGGGAGGAACCCACTCATACCCCCTGTGCAGGCTAGCCATGTCTCTTTGGAACAGGGCTCTGGAATTGGAAATCGAGCTTCAAGCACAGTTCCTGCCAGGCAAGGAAAACACGCTGGCAGACAACCTAAGCAGAAATATGACAGATCCACACGAATGGAAGTTGCATCCTCAAGTTTTTTCAAAGATAATTCAAGCATGGGGAGAGCCAGACATAGCTCTCTTTGCCTCCCACAAAAATCACCAATTGACAAAATTCTGCTCAAGGACCTTTCATCCACAGGCCTGGAAAGTGGACGCACTCTCTTTCAGTTGGACAACAATGACCATATATGCCTTTCCACCTCTTCCTCTGCTGCCCAAAGTTCTATTAAAAACCAGAAGCAGACAGACCAAAGATGATTCTCATCGCTCCAGACTGGCCAAGGCAACACTGGTACCCACTCCTGAGGAGCCTAACGCATTCCCCACCATGGATCCTGCCTCTAATGCCTCTTCTACTGACTCAGCACAACTTCAAAACCCTTCACAGTCAGCTAAAAATGCTCAATCTAGCCGCATGGAAGATTCCTTAAAATCACAACAGACCCTACTCTCCAAGGAGGTACAGGATGTTATTTTGGAGGCCAGAAGACCTTCTACTAGAAAAGCTTACTCCGCCAAATGGAAACGGTTTTGTGCTTGGAATGAGAAAAAGGGCCAGAACCCTGGAATACTGAATTTACCTCAAATATTACAGTACCTAGCTGAGATGCTAAGCAGTGGACTTTCATTATCTTCCATCAAAATCCATGCCTCAGCCATTTCTGCAGAATACAACACTGATCCTCCTTTATTCTCTCACCCACTCTTAAGGCAGTTCCTCAGAGGGGCTAAGAATATAAACCCCCCAAGGAAACGACCAGTACCTGCTTGGATCTCAATTTCGTTCTACAGAAACTGACTTTGCCTCCTTTTGAGCCAGCTGCCTCAACAGAACTGCAATATTTGTCCTGGAAAACAGCCTTCCGGCTGGCTATCACCTCAGCTCGCAGGGTTTCGGAACTACAAGCCCTCATGGCTGTGCAGCCTTTCATCATTTTCCATCAGGACAGAGTTTCCTTATGAACCAATCCTTCCTTTATGCCAAAGGTAGCATCCAGGGTAGCCTTGAATCAGGCTATCCACTTGCCTACCTTTTATCCCAATCCTCAAAACAAAGGGGAGAGACTACTACATTCCTTGGACATTCACAGACAACTACGTTATTATTTGGACAGAACAAAGCCTTTCAGAAAATCAGAGCAACTCTTTGTGTCCTATGCTACAGGGGCTCAAGGGAAGCCTATTTCCAAACAGACAATCTCAAAATGGATAGCCCACTGCATACGCTTTTGTTACTCTCTTCATGGTAAAACTGTGTACCTGCAGGCATCAGGTCTCACTCCACAAGGGCCACAGCTACCTCTGCAGCTTTCCTCAGGGGGGTTCCTACCAAAGATATTTTGGAAGCTGCCACTTGGAGTTCCGTGCATACTTTCTCCAAGCACTATCACCTGCCTTTATACTCCAAATCTAGAGCAGGATTTGCCACTGCAGTTTTGCAGGGCATCCTGGCTCCTCCTAGTTCCACCTAGTGCCTACCACCCCTTTTTTAGCTTTGGTATTCTACCCATCTGTTATGACTGCAGCTGTATGCACGATGAACATAGTACAGTTTTGTACTTACCATAAATGTAGATGTTCGAGTGCTAATACAGCTGCAGTCCAGATTTCCCTCCCTCCTTCCCCTCTGGAACAGGCCTAATGGCTAACACTTCCTCATACAACCTGATTGGGGTATTCTTTTATGGTGTATTTGCTTGCATCTAATGTTTTTTGATTATACTGTATTGCATTATTACATAAATATATGTATTGCCTTCTTTCTGGGGGCACCTGACATCTAGGGCAAGAAAAACTTAAGAAGAAGGCGTCTGCTGGTTCTTTTATACCCCTGTCGCACTGACGTCAGGGAAGAAGCGACGACAGCCGACGCCGGGCCTAGACTTTGGAATTCGGCCGATCGAGGACCCGCCTGACGGCAGGAAAACCCATCTGTTATGACTGCAGCTGTATTAGCACTCGAACATCTACATTTATGGTAGGTACAAAACTGTACTTTTGTATGTTTGTGTTGAATATGAGGGACTGTTTGGTGTTTGTTAGAGCTAGTATGGATAAGGACAAAAGCCTCGGGTTCAGAATATGTTATAATGTAGACACAAGATTCTTTTTAGGACACACATTGTTTATGCATAGTTATGCGGGTCTGGAACATTAGGGTGCTACTTGTGCAATTTGTGAGTATTTTGTCTGTGGAACATTACAGGAAGGATGGTTAAACCTTATTCTTAAGGGTCATTTATCCAGTGATTCTGCTGCTTCCTCCTCTTAAAAGAGCAAGAAAGACTGGAAAATTGGGCAAGCAGAGACTTTGTCAAGCCCTCCTCTGTGCCCAAACTGCCACATTTGAAAGTTTTTTCCTCCTCCTCCTCTTAGCAGTGTTGCCCTTGAAACTGGCTCTGATTAGACTTCCTCTTCTGTGGTTTCCCAGTTTCACTTTAATTGATTCAGGAACCTTCACCTAGAAGGAAGCTAATTAGTTTCTCTGCAGAGTAGGAACTTTCTAAATGTTTGGGACTCGCCTCTTTATTGCTTTTCCCATTTATTCCTCCATGTCTCTTCACAGGCTCCAACATGCCCACTGTAGATTGAGCCAATATGATGAGGGCACTTGGCAAAGCACAAATTGAGATGAGCATCCTCTACTACTCCTCTTCCTGTGTTTCCAAGGCAGCAAAAGAAAGCTACTTTCCCTTTTCATATTCAGCTGCTCCTTCTTAGAGCCCTGTTTCTGCTGTGGATGTTTTGAAGCCAATGAATCTACTACAAACTTGTGCTCTCGCATTGATTTTGACCTGTTTTTTTTTAGTGCTGTTATGTTGATGCTGACAAGTAAGCCCTGATCTCTCCTCTCTTACTTTCAGGGTGTTTCTTTGTATTACCAGCATTGATCCAAGTCATCAGCAGCTAAGCCACTCTCATTGCCAACTTCAGTCTTTGTGTTGGGACCTGGTCTGATTGAGTCAGTTTCAACCTTCTCAGCTGTGATGTCATCCAGTGTGCCATACTTTTCAGTGCCCAGATTGTAGGAATCAATCTATAAGAGGTTGGAGATTGTCCAGATGCAACTGCAAGGATTGAGAGAGTTCCCCAGGGGTTCCGCATTGACTTGGACTTTGCACGTCAACATGCTCTTCAGTTTGAGGTCTTGTTCCTGTCATCTACATCTCAGAGAGGCCGTTGCCCAGAAAGTTGCCAGAGAGAGAGAGGAGATGCTAATATCAGGATAACAGTTTTCTTCTTGTCAGTAGAATTATGCCTCACAGTATGTTTCCAGGAAGAGGAAATATAAAAGGCATCTGAATTCCTCTACATAGCCTCCCACTTGCAGATAGTTTGAATGAAGGGAGACCCCCAGTCTCCCTTCCCTGGTGTCCTTAATATGTGGAGATCCTAAAGTTGTTCATCAACAGGAATCTTGGCCAATTGATCCTTTTCCTCTGAAGAAGAGTCACTGCTGCCTTGCTGTTTTGCTCATCTTTATGGTAGCACTTCTTTTACAGGGGGCATGTGAAGAACCTAATACAGTAGCTGCTATTCCAGGAGGTCTGATAGGATCCTCTGGGCTGCAGAAAACTGTGTGTTGGAGTATTCTGTAACCAACTATTTTTAATGGAATTTGCTGTTTAGAAGGGGCCCTCAGACGTGAGCTCAATGTTCCAGCTACCTGACTAGGTATTTGGAGTGCTGGATTGCTTTGGAACGCACCTTTATGCATGAAGTACTTTGTCTCTATGCGTTGCAAAGTATCTAACTTGCCTTACTATGAGTGTGTTTTGGCAGAAAAAAAAAATTGAAATGCTGGAAATGCCATCTGTAGATTTGTAGCGGCTGTTGGAATTTTAGATGACCAACTTTGAATAACGTTTCTACCATAGCCATGTGACTAACTGAACACATTCAGGGCGACCCGTACAGCTGGCTCTGGCATTAGCCTGTGCCATCATTACCAGCTCGGACATTGCAATTTTGTGGATAATTTTATGGTATTGCTGAGCAATGCCCCTTAAGATATTACATCTTTTTAGGGGCTTTGTGAAGGAAAAGCTACCAAAGAACAAACCAGAAGTGAAGACACTTGCAGTGGTTAGCGTAAAGTTCTTCATTCCTCACAAGGCATTTTCTTGCAATCAGAAGAGTGCATTGAACTAGAGGATTAGAAAGGTCAACAGCATTATTTTGAGCAACATTCTGATTGATGCCAGTATAGACGTGGAGGTTTCCCACATGGATATTTTGCTGGAGGCAGATGTGTGTTTTGAACCATAGTGGGCCTCTCCCTCACAAGTTTTGAATGTTATTTTTTTTGGAAGAAGCGCCTAGAAAAGGTACGCAGATAAATTTCATGCTGCAGCAATTTGACTCCTATGATTGTGTGACCCACCATTTTTTCTCATCCATCCTTTTAAATTAATCAGGGGAGGCAAAGATATAAGACCCCACCTAAAGAGCTCCTACTCCTGCTTGGGATTCATTTTGTGTTGAGAACTTACTCCTACACAACCTTTGCCTGCATCTACTTGAGAGTTGAAAAATATCATGGAAGACTGCTTTTGTTGGCCATTACCTCTGCAAGAAGGGCCTCTGAATTGCAGGGTGCTTCCCTTATGTGAGCTTCTCTAATTCTTTCCATAAGGCGATGTATCTTCTTTATTGTCCCTGATCCCTTTATGCCTAAAGTGCGTTTCTAGTGGCTTTTTAAACCAAATTATTCATTTTTTTACTTTTTATGCAAAAATCCAAAATAAAAGATTTTGCACACTTTGATGTACACAGGCAGTATAATATTTGTATATTGAGAACTATTTGGTAAAGGGTTTTGGGCAGTTACAGCTTTTTTTTGTTTTCTTTTCTTTTGCTACCCTGTGTAAAACAAACTATTTCTTAAAAATTGGGTTTGTATTGTCATTTTGCTTTATTTTTCTGGTTATTCATCATCATGGCAAGGAAATTCCAGCTGGCTAGCTTTACTGCCACTGACAGCTTTTTGAGGTAACCACAGATATTTTGGTCTCCAAAATCAGTGGTTTCATGGACTTCTGTTTGATAGTCAGCAGTAGAATCCCTATTAACTTGCCAGACTTATCCCACTTTGGAGGCTGCTGGGGATCTAATTTTCCTCAAGCTCGCTACTTAGCAGATCATTATGCAGGACAGGTGGATAAGAAAAATAGTATCCAGAAGTTACATTCTTTGCATTTTCCCAAGATCTGTTTCTCTTTCCTGTCTTGATGTCTCATCACATCAGAAATTGGTGACCAAGATTATGGTAGCAGACCTCTTAAAGAAGAGAGCCTTCCAGGAGATCAGAGAAAGATGCTAGTTTGAATTTATTTCATTCCCAGAAAACCAAAGGGTCTTAGAATATTTCTAAGTTTTGATAATATAACCATTTTGTGACGATGGCAAAATTCTGGATGGTTATTCGATCCTGGTTTGTCTACAGAAGGGAGACTGAATGTCTTCTTTTGACATCCATGATGCATATGTATTGGCAGCCAGGGCATCCAGGATGGTCCTGTGCTTCAGGGTAGGAGCTAATTACTGTCATTTCAGAGCTCTTCAGTTTGGTCTCATCGCAGTCGCAGGCTGTTGAAATGCATGGCAGCTGTCTCAGCGCATCGTAGTCTGTCAGGGGGTCAGTGTTCCCCACTCTGGAGTCTGCTGCTTGCTGTCCCCACAAAGGAGACACTGATATGCATAAGGGACTCCTAACTTCAGACAGGCTGGGCTTTGGGAGTATCAGTGAACACTGCAGAGCCCCAGCCAAAACTATTGCAAGCTCAGATTCTTCCCCAAGGCGCAGTTACATTTCTTAAATCCAGAGTCTTCTCTCTCATTTTTTCCCCACAGCAGCAGTAGCTTTATGTTGAAAGTTCTACATTCGTGGCAGAATTGATATTTCTGGTCCCTTTCTCAGGGTACCACATGGAGGCTGTGCAGTGGACTGTGAGAGTCCAGTTGTGTCAGAATGTGGACCTCTTATCTCTTTGAGGTCGAATTTCTGTGGTATGCCATCAACATCTTCATTGGTAGCTGCACCTAGACAGACTTTCTCAGGACTGTCCTTTTACTCATCTTTCCAGCGTGACTGTCACCAGAGGTGCTTCTTTCCTGTGGTGAGGTGGAGGCATTGTTTAGTACAGACACGCAGACTAACAGACTTGGTTGCAGAAATAGACCACTCTGCACATCATTGTCTTGGAGATGATGGTAGGCCTATTAACACTGCAGGCTCTACAGGATCTTTTCCCTCGGTGTGTGATTGCCATCCACTCAGACAAAATGGCAGTGGTTGAAACGCACTTCACTCCCCTTTGTCAAGAATCATGCAACTGTAGAAAAGAGCTGTGTTGACTCAATGCTGCCTAATAAGCAGTACATGTTCTCCTTTAGGCCAAGTTGCAGTTTGTTTGCTGATGCCATGAGAGGCCCTTCATTTAGATGTGGTGAATGCAGGAGTGTCCCCTCATTTAGCTGTGGTGAATGTATAAATGACCCTGTCTTTTTTTTGCTGAAGCAAGCCTTGCTGCAGCCTCTTTGCATTCTCAACCAACAGTAAATGTTTTAGCTTTTTCCCATTAAATCCTTTCTCAGAGATTGACTTCCTGGGATGCTGTAGTCCATCAGTGCCCACTGGCTCTTTTCTATACTTCCACCCCTACTGTTTTTTTTTCTTAAAATGAAGTGCCTGAAAAAATAAACATTGAGTAAGACCAGGTTCACCTTAATATACTCCATTCTTTCCCCAACCATTTTGGTTCAGTTTGTTGTGGTCATGTGTTTATTTATCCACCAAGCCTCCATCAGACGTTCAGTCCCTCAGACTAACTGCATAGTTTCTATAATTCTGTTGATGGCCAGAGACCCTACTTGCCCTTCTTTCAAGTCCCTTACAACAGCCCAGAAGCTATAAATCAGAAAAATGTCCTGAAAACAGTTGAACTAATTTTCTTTGTGGACCACTGAACAGAGGGACTTGATCACTTCTCAGATCCAGTCCCTGCAGTTCTTAACATATAATCTGATATCAGTCTTCACCTATTCTTGACTCTTGGGTTATGGTTCCTGATCCTTGGAACTGGATTGGCTGTTATATAGCTTGTGCCAGCCAAAAAACTCTCAAACTGAGTCTACCCTCAATGCCCCTCTCTACATTATCTCAGATCTCATTTGCTGCTCTTATTGAAAGACACGTCAGCTGACTCTTCTCTTGCAGTTAAGTAAATCTTAAAATTATTCATTATTTGTCTTTGTTAATATCTCTTTAATATTTTTTAGCCTTTATCTACCTACCTTTTCTTGTGAGAGTGATTTATTCCCTGAACCTGTTGGTATTTTTTCTGTGCCATTGTTGGTATGTTCCCCTTCTCTCCTTATCTAACTACCAATTGGTAATTCTTCCTACCATCGTTGGTAGAATTTTTTTCCCTTTTTATTCTTCGGTGAGTGTGTGGTGTACCTTTTTGACTGGGTTTCTGCCTTCCTTTCGTCTGTTATGGCAGAAAAGTCTAAGTCTACCACTGGATTTAAGCAGTGCCAAGAATGCGGCAGAAAAATACCCAACTCTGACAGGCAGGATTCTTGTGTTTGGGTGCTCTTCATTTGGATTTAAGAGTGCTCTATCTGCCAGGGTTTCAGTATTAGTGCCCTGGTAGAGCATCTTAATAAACTCTTACTTAAAGGGCTTCTTAAAGCCCCCTTTGAAGAAGCTTTGTCCAAGGCCGATCAGTTTCCTAAGGCCTCTGGTTCAAAAGCTAGTTGTTCGGTGTCGATGTCTCCATCGGCACTGACATCTGAAAAACATAAATGCCTGTCTGTCTGCTTCCTTTTCAGAACCGAAACCAAAGGTTCCAGGACTCATGGAATGGACTGATTCCTCAGCACCAACCACTACTTCATTGCCATCAACACCAGCTACAGCACCGGCACCAGTAACGACACTGGCGTCAGCACCGGCTTCCTTAGTTTCCACATCTGTGCCAACATCTCCTGCTCTGCAGGAGCTGAAGACAAACTTTCTACACACCCAGAACGAGATATTCCCCGTCTGTTGACCCCTTCCTGGTCATATTCCTAGCACATTTATAGAAAGGCCAAAATCTCCCTCTGGACTGTCCGCTCCACCAGAAGTCTTTCTGAAGTTGACACAGTGAGGTTGGCGGATCAGCTTCTGTGACAGTTAGGGGTCTTCCTCCATTTTCTCAGCCCCCTCTCCCACATGGACCAGGGGAGAATTCTCCCTGCACTTCAACATATATTCCTTTTCTGACCTCCCTGCAGGCCTCAGAATCGTCGACTCCAGTCACAAAGGTTGCTTTGGCCCTTGTACCGACAACATCCTTGTCTGTTCAAGGCATGGCTCTGACTACCTCAATGCCTTCGGAACTGACAGATCCCCGGGATTGTGCCTCCGCCATCTGGTCCAGAGGGTTTAAGTCAACTCCTGTTTTTTACCTTACCTCTTCGAACTACGACTGCTGGGGGGGAGGGTTTGCTTCGGCTCTGGAGATGGGTCTTTCGGGATAGAGTGTGACCCTGGTTCTGAGTTTCTGTCTTGGTTCCGGACTCCCACCCCTCCTCAGGAGGCCCTGCCTTTCAGGCTGTGGAGAGGGCTTTGGCCATGGCAAGTTCCCAGGTGACTGCTGTGTTACAGGAGTCTCACCCCATGATCCCTGCATACTTGGAGCTTCCAACAACCTCCGTACCTAGACAGCAAGCTCCAAGGATGCAAGAGATTCCGACTAAGGATCACCCTTCTTCCGAGTCCTCTTCAGATATTCCCACTGAAGAGCCCCCTCAGAAGAAGCTGTGTAAGAGGAAACACCTGGACTCCCCTGAAGAGTCCGTCACAGAGGACATGGATTTCGATGATGGGAGTGACTCCCCCCAGTCACCCTTGGAAGATGTCTCCTTTGGTGACTTTCTAGAGATCCTTAAACATAGGGGTAACTGGAAGCCCAATGGGTGACTCCTCATACTGTCAATCTCATTAAGTTGATCACTTGGCAGGCTTGGAAGGCCCCTGATTCAATAGAACCAATTCCCTGGAGACCAGATAAAACACACTCCACTCCTGAGAGCTACCAGCACTGGGCAAAAAGATTAGCAGTAGATGCCATGGTGGTGGTAGCTGCCACTAAAAAGGAACTAGCTGAGGAGAGTTCCTCTGTTCATCCCCCTAACCAGGAGTCAAGGACAATGGACAGATTTGGAAAGTGGGTTTATACATCATCGACCTTCACCCTTAGGTCCTTGAATTTCACGGCACATTTCACTAGGCTCCAGAGGGATCTGATCAAGGAGCTATCGGATACTGTAGCAGGAGCTGTATCTGAGGGGGGGTCCAGGAAAAAGTGACCTCTCAGCTACCCTGCAGCCTGTTTCTTGATTCATCCCTGAGGCTCATTGCACAAGCAGCCCGAAGGGTTGACCAGGTCAGCCAGTTCAGGTGTTGCAGTTCAGTGATGCTCTTGGATGTTGCATGTGTTTGTTTGCGAAGCCATTCAGGTCTTCCTTTGTCAATACTCCTTTTGATGGATCTTCTTTGTTCGGCCCCAAAGTCAAAGAAACTCTAGCTAGGTCTGAGAAAGATGGAAAGACCCTGTCTGCAGTGGGCATACGTTTTTTTGCTCCCCCAACGATCCCATTCTAGGTATCAGAGGAGTGGGAAGATACAGTTCAATAAGTCCCAGAGGCCTTTCCAGGACATGTGGTGCAGATTCCCCTCAGAGCAGAGGGGGGAGCTCTAATGGAAGACACTATCCTAGAGGCAGGACTGGCCCACAGAATCAGGGTTTCAGAGATTCCTTCTCCAGAGGGACTGAAAACTTTTGCATATTGGCCGAAGTACGGGAAGCAAGAGGAGTAAACCCACATGTAGAATACTGCAACATGGAAGAGAAGGATGTCTATGGTTATGATAAGATTTTGCACAACTTTTCTTTCTTGGCGTTCCACCCTCCTTCCCCCTTTTGTGGATTCCTGGAGGAGTGAACCTTTGTCCTGGGGTTTTTGTTAGGAAGCACCTTGGATATGGCTTCTTCATTTAATTTAGTTTCCTTCTATTTTTCTTAAAGTCTGCAAACTTGATCTGAGGTAATGTAGAGAGAGGCATTGTGGGTAGATTTTTAGCTAGAGAGTGTTTTAGCTGGCGCAAGCTGTGTAATGGCAGAACCGGTCGAGAATAGATGAATATCAACAACATAGATGGAATGTTATGGAAAGACATAACTTTTTTTTTCAGTTGAGATTCCAGGACTTCCAGGTTACAGTCCATTTAGAAGCAGCATCTACTTAACATCAAGTATTGAATGTTTGTTTTAACTTCCTTAAAAGGTTGCAAGGCTTTCCCTAGAGGAAGCCAATCTGGTGGTCCCCTGCCATAAACAAACTGTACAACAGAATGAAGAAACTGTTGCAGAAAAGAGGAACTTCCCAGGATGCAAAAAATTCCCTTACCAGGCTCAGTAAGAAGCTGAGATCTCTCATAAAATCCTCCAAAGACAACCACAAAGCATTCTATAGTTATGTCAAGAATCTAAATGGCAATGCTCAGATCTGCTCTGAGCTACAACAGAATGGCATTAAATATACTGATCCCAAGGATATTGCCAATCGATTTAGTTCCAACTTCACCCCCTAAAGGGCCCTTCTCAATACCAAAAGATTGCCAAATTCCGGTAATAATGGTCACACAGGTAGAAACCGCACTCTCTAAAGCTAAGAATACAGCATCCGTGGGACCAGATGACATCCCGGGCTGTGTGCTACATGAATTACAAAGTGAACTGACACCTCACCTAAGTGTCATGTTTAATCATAGCCTCACCTCAGGCTTCATGCCCACTGAGTGGTGCACAGCTACAGTTATCCCACTCCACAAGGGGGATCCACCTTGGATCCTGGGAGCTACCGTCCCATCAATCTGACGAGGCTGATCTACAAGGGCATGGAATGCATGATCATG
This sequence comes from Protopterus annectens, assembly GCF_019279795.1. Classification (NCBI taxonomy): domain Eukaryota; kingdom Metazoa; phylum Chordata; order Ceratodontiformes; family Protopteridae; genus Protopterus; species Protopterus annectens. Next base: position 147,138,135 of record NC_056747.1, on the reverse strand, counting down.
GAACTTATAAAGACATTGGCAACCTTCAAACACTGGACCCCACCCAGTTTGGGTTTGTGAAGGGCCGATCTTGTCTCCTGAACCTGATTGACTTATTCGAATCAGTTTCCAGAGCTGTGGACGAGGGTAAGGCAGTCCATACAGCCTATCTGGACCTTGCCAAGGCCTTCGACACCATCTCCCACTCTGGAATCTTAGATAAACTTCCTAAGCTGGGCATAAATCCCTACGTCACTCGATGGGTTGCCATCTGACAGAACCCAGACTGCAAAAGTAGCAGACTCCAAATCCAGTTCCAGACAAGTGGAGTACCTCATGGTTCAGTCCTGGGACCACTCTTATTTGGCATCTATTTCTCTGATATACAGGCCAACTCTAAGGGACTCTGGCAAACAAAGTTCGCAGATGACTGCAAACTGGGAGCCATTATTGAATTCCCAAATGATGTGGATGTTCTACAAAAGGGCCTTACAGGAACAGATGCTTGGTGCCAGAGCCATGGGCTCAAGCTTAATGCCAAGAAAATTATAGTTATCCCCTTTGGGAAAAAAACATGTACCCATGAATTACCACATAGGTGGCAGTACACTAAACACCGAACGTGTGATGAGAGACTTAGGGACACAGGTGGACAGTGGTCTCACCTTCGATAACCACATCACCACAACAGTTAGGAAATCCTACGTGGCACACCTCACTACTAAGGGCTTTTCATCCAGAAAAAAAGGCAGTCATTGTCCCACTGTACTCATCCCTCATTAGACCTATTATAGAGTACAGTGCCCCATTTGGTATGTACCTCACAAGACATCTGCAACAGCTGGAAAGGCTGCAGAAATACCTCACTAAACGAATCACAGGCCTAAAGCAGATGCCCTATGCTGACCATCTTAAAAAAAAACTCCAGCTATACTCTGTGGCATATTGTCTACTCAGAGGCAATCTCTGCTTAACATACAAGGCCATGTCAAATCGTGAGCTGTTGGAGATGCTCCACTTAAAGAAATCCCAATCCCTCAGAGCCACACTCTCCAGGGATCTAAACCTTATCATCACAATGAACAAAACATGTTGGAAGGATAGGTTCCTGACCCAGAGACTCCCCATACTCTGGAATAAACTGCCCATACATGTCAAGCAGAGCGCCTCCTTGGCCCTCTTCAAAAGGAACCTGGATGATTGGATGGGAGATAGGAAATTCACCTCAGGGATCACGTCAGTTGCCCTGCTAGAGAGGGGTCCAGGGAAGTAAATATTGTGGGAAGAAATATCCAGGGAATTGTTATGGCTAGGCTTGTATATGCTCTAGGGCCGATAGTCTAGTACCAACCTATGAACCTATTGTTATCTTTTTTATCTTATTCTGTCACTATTGGAACTCCTCTTGCAATTAATATAAGTACTCCTTTTTTCCTTTGTCCCAGGTATAACGTTGAATACCCATCCTGAAAACCTTTCTTTATCAAGTTTACATGTTCAATTCTAAGTGTCTCATGTAACACAGCTATTTGCACTTTTCAATTTTAATATAGTTCAGTATTCTTTCTCATTTGTGTTCATCTTTGAGGCCATTTACATTTAAAGACATTAAAGAAAACATCATTATATTAGTTTTTATTTCTACCTTTTATGTATAACACATTTTTTGTTAAATGTCTAGTTCCAGCTTTTGGGTTACAAGTATACACTGTTGGGCATGTTGAACTTTTATATTTTATACAGATGTTTCTTGTCATATAGATTTGAGCCTATGTCACATTTTGTAGAACCATTTGTTTTATTGAAAGCCCTCAAACAACACACCCCCAATACCCCCCTAAAACATGTTAACTTAATACTAACACAGAAGAAGACTATGTACACCTCCAAATATTGAAGTTTTAACCTCCTAATCTCCCCAAACTAACAGCCAGACTTGGACTTCATTTAACCTAAAAGAAAGGTCATCCATGCTGAGATGTCTGGTACTGCCTGTGCTTCTTCTAAGTGCTGATGCTGATTGGTTTTATCTTATCTTTATAGCGCTCCCAGCTGGGAAACCCTGAATGTTTTCAGGGAACATTAATTACCTTGGGAAAGCCTCTGAATGCCTTTAGAGAACATGAATTATTTCCTAGCAAATTTCTCTTTTCTTTTTTTTTTTCCTTATCCAATCACTCTCCACCAGACTGTAGCCAGTTTCTCTTTAACAGATTGTCTCCATGGAGACAGGAGAACCAGACAGCCAGTTTGTCTTTATCAGATTGTTTCCTTGGAAACATGAAGACTAGCTCGAATATTGTTACTTAGCATACATGTATTTGCTAGAAAAAAGCCTCATAATATTCAGTGTACTTTTTCATTTACTTACTCTCTCTTAAAACTTGTTACTAAATCAATCTAAGGTCCTTAATTCAGTTGTTTCCCCAAGCAGTGCCTACATTTTTTAAAACTGAGCAAGAAGAGAGAGGGAGAAGGGAGAAAGAAAAGAAAAAAGCCCAGCAGCACCCATTTACAATCATCATGACTCTTAAAAATAACTGGAAACATTTTACTTTGTAGCATGTAAGGAAAACCACATGCCATAAGTTTGGAACTTTTTAAGAAAAAAATCTTTACTTAGTTAACTTTCTTCTTCCTCTTCCCCCCCAAAGCACGTTTCTGAACATTAATGACATGAAGTACTGCATGTGCTTCAGAGTCCCCAAGTCCAACAAATTCTGAAAAAGTTCATTATTTTCAGATTTTCTTGTTCTGTCATTTCACAGATATAGTTATTGCATTGTAATCCCATATTAAGTTACTGGTTGTATTACTGTTCATCTGCAAAATCCTCTCTCTGCTTCATTTGCAACGTACTCTTGGCTCTTCTAGTCAGCTGTCATGCTCCCTTCTTTCTCTGCATTTTCCATTGAAAATTTTGAAAAGGTTTCACAGGTACCATATCCCTTTGTGGTCTTTATTACCAGAAAACAAGAAACAATCTCCTTCTGTTTTACAGCTTACTTTTTTGTGGACAAACTTTTGTATTTCCTCCTTAGCATTTGCTTCCTTAAAAATTATGATGTTCTTCGTGTTTCACTGTTGCAGTCATAACTGTAGGGTGCTCCTGCCGGCAGGCAGCTCGAGGTCGGCCAGAATTCCAAAGTCTGGGTCCGGCGTCGGCTGTACCAGCAAGAACCCTGACGTCAGAACGTAGAGGTATAAAGCTGACAGCCGACGCCATCTTCTCCAGTCTTTCTTGCCGTGCAGTGGAAAGCAGCTTGCAAGTTGTTGGTTGGAGGATTCCGGACAACGTGCTTTGCTTGTCGTCGGTCCGAAGTCGTCGTCTTCTCTTCTCAAGCTAAGTACCCGTTAGAAACTTTTTCTTGCTCCTCCGATGTCAGAAAAAGTTAATAATTGTATATCGTGTGGAAAACAAATACCTCATAAAGATTTCCACTCTTACTGTCTTCCTTGCTTGGGCCCTGACCACGACGTTTCTTGCTGTCGGTTTTGTGCCAGGTTTAATTCTCGCACTATTAAGCATAGGTACGATTGGGCCTTGAATTATTTTGGTAGACGGTTCAATTATAGGATGTTGTCGGATACTTTACCGGCAACCGGAATTCACAAGAAACGCAAGGACAAGGATAGGCCTCCGAGGTCCAAACAGGATACTTTGCAGCCGGAGCCAGCTTCGGGTTCGGCGGTCGTCAGTGAGGTGCTTTTGCAGCCCCTGTTGTCAGCCACTTCGGAACCGATGGCCGACACGGACTCCCATGGGGAGCCAACTAGGCCCAGTATTTTAGCTGCTGCAGGACCTTTGGACGTCGCTCCTTCAGATGGGTCCGGAACCGCTGTGCATGTACCGGCTTCTGAAGGGGTTTTCAGGCCTTCTCATATCACTATTTCTACAAAGACAAAGGCAAAGTCAAAGACCCCTGTTAAGCCAAGGGTTTCTTCTCAAGCTTCTTCGGATTCAACTCCCAAGACCCAGAAGCAATTATTAAGAATGGCTGAAGATTTGCTTACTATGATTAGGGGCTCTCACCCTCCTCCTGAAAAAAGGCCTAGGCAGGATATTCCTTTGGATTCCTTTGATCAGGCTACTGTGTCTTCAGTCTCTTCCTCTGACCCGGATTATTCTTTTCCTCCCTATGAGGATTCTGATGCAGAGGACTCTATTCCCTCTGCTTCTCCCCCTGAAGATTTTTCTTTTGGGAAAACTTTGCATGAGATGAGAGAGCATTTTCACTGGGTAGGTCAGGATTATTCCGCTACCAAGAAGAGACTTAGGGAGTTTCTCCTTCTCCCTCAACACAGACCTTTGGTTATTCCTCCTGTTCTTGATATTGTGGATGATGCTTTCTCTGAAGCTAACCTGAATCCTGATTCCTTTCCGCCTGCTCCTTCTAAGCCAGACAGATTTTACAGGGTTCCTGATTCCCATCAATTTTTGTACAAGAACCCTTCTGCAGATCCTGAAACTATTTCTCGAGGTTCCAAGGCTGCTAAGGCCGCTTCATCTAAAAATCCTATTCCCTCTGAAAAGGATTCTCATGCCTTGGACAGATGGGGCAAAAAGGTGTATACTTCTGCTACTCTTTCTATTAGAGCTTTAAATTGCCAGTTTCATATGTTCAAGTATCAGCAATTTCTTTTGTCTGTTTTAAAGCAAAAACTTTCTTCCTTTCCTGCATGTGCAGAGGACAAGGAATTACAGGATGTATTGCATGCAACTGAACAAGTCAGCAAACATAGTTTACATTGTGGTTTTGATGCCTTGGAGGCTTCTTGCAGGGCCGCAGCCTCTGGTACTGTTATCAGGAGACATGCTTGGCTTCGAGAGCAGAATTTACCTGAGCAGGTTAAGGCTAAATTTTTAGATGCCCCTTTTCAGCATGATGTTTTGTTTGGGTCTAAGGCTGAGGAGGTTATTAAAAAGATGGAAGATAAAGCGAAATCTATGCAGACTGTTAAAGATTTCTTACAAGTTCAGCCTCCTAGATTTTCCAGAAATTGGCCCTCTCCCACATTGGACAGGCCTCAAAGGGGAAGATATAGACGCTCCAGAGGTCGGGCTCAGGCTCAGGCCTCTTACAGGTCCAGACAGTGGACTGCTTCATCCCCTAGAAGGGGAGAAGACAGATCCCAATCACAAAGGAAGCAGACCCAAAGACTCCCTCTGTTGGGCTACAGGTCCTCCTTGCCTGGAAGCCCCTCTTGGAGGAAAACTTTCTCTTTTCTACCAAAATTGGACGCATATTACCCAAGACAAATGGGTTTTAGACGTAATTTTATGAGGTTACAAGTTCCACTTTCATACTCTACCAAGGTCTTTCGGTTGGCCAGATCTGCCAAAACATCAATGGTCAGAGGCCTTAAATCAAGTGGACGCTTTATTGGCCATGAGAGCTATAGAACCTGTTAAACTTTCAAAAATGGGAAAAGGTTTTTACTCAAGACTATTTCTGGTCCCAAGAAAACAAAACTCATGGAGACCTATTCTGGACCTTTCAGTATTGAACACCTATCTGGAAATTCCGAAATTCAAGATGCTTACTCTACAACTTCTTCCAATGCTCTCCCAGGATGCTTGGATGGTGACATTGGACTTAAAGGAAGCCTACTTACACATCCCCATCAGGCAGGAACGCAGAAAATACCTCAGATTCAAGGCAGGTTCGAGACATTTTCAATTCTCTGTACTGCCCTTTGGCTTATCTACTGCGCCCAGAGTCTTTACCAAGTGCCTGGCTCCAGTAGTAGCTTATTGCAGACTCCAGGGGATTCAAATTTACCCCTATCTGGACGACTGCCTTATTCAGGCGGACAGCAAAGACCTTCTACTTCAACACCTGCAGTTTGTTCAACGTCTTCTCCTACTTCTGGGATTTTCTGTGAACACAAAAAAGTCACATCTGATCCCCTCTCAGCAAATGATTTTTTTAGGAGCTCTTCTAGACACAAGCTTGCAAAGGGCCTTCCTCACTCCAGAAAAACAATTACAACTGGCCTCAATTTTCAAGACCTTGGCTACTTTAGCTCAGCTCACTGCAAGGAAATTCCTGCAGGCTTTGGGCTACATGGCTTCTTGCATCCTGTTGATTCCAAATGCAAGGCTTCATATGAGAAAACTTCAATGGTACCTAAAGAGCGTATGGTCACAGCATTGCCACAGTCTGGACACAATGATTCCACTGATTCCCTGCCTCCAAAGAGAATTCCTTTGGTGGTCCAGGATTTGTGCTTTAAACTAAGGGAATCCCTTTCGTCTGCCTCAGCCTTCTCAGATCATAACCACGGACGCTTCGGATTATGCTTGGGGAGCTCATTTTCTAGACATTTGCCAGCAGGGCTCTTGGACAAAGAAGCATCTTCCCTGGCACATCAACTTGAAGGAAATGTTGGCAGTCCAAAATGCTCTTCTAGCCTTCCAGAATCATTTGCAACCAGGGCCTCTTCTGATTCGTACAGACAACACCACAGTCATGTGGTACATAAACAAGCAAGGGGCTCTCACTCTTACCCCCTTTGCAGACTAGCCATGAGTTTATGGGACACAGCCCTAAATCTGAATCTGCATCTTCAAGCTCAATTCATTCCAGGAAAACAGAACCTCTTAGCAGACAGCCTAAGCAAAAACCTGTCAGATCCTCACGAATGGATGCTGGACCCCAACTTGTTCAGCAGGATTACCGCAGTTTGGGGTTGTCCTCAGATAGATCTGTTTGCATCCCATCTCAATCATCAGTTGCCTCTCTTTTGCACCAGGTCCTTCCACAAAACAGCGTGGAAAGTAGATGCCCTGTCATTCCTCTTCTGCCTCGGGTGTTACTGAAAATAAAACAGGACAAACCAAAGATTTTCATTTTGATAGCTCCAAATTGGCCAAGGCAGTTTTGGTATCCAACTTTGAAAAACCTATTCTTGGAACCTCCATGGATTCTACCTCTGATCCCTTCCCTTCTGTCCCAGCATCAGGGTCAGATGCTTCACTCTCAGATCAAGACTCTGTGCCTGGCAGCTTGGCTCTACAAGGGCCTTTGATTCCTTCTTCTCTTCCCAAACAAGTTTTGGATGTTCTTTTAGAAGCTAGGCGGCCTAGCACTAGAAAATCTTATGCTTCTAAATGGAAAAGATTTTGTGTTTGGATGCAGGATCGAGGTTCAGATCCTTTTTTGCCTGATATTTCTTCCATTTTGCTTTACCTTTTAGACCTTCTGCTTAAAGGCCTCTCCTTTTCATTCATCAAAATCCATGCTTCTGCTATCTCGGCTCATTTCAACACTGATCCTCCCATCTTTTCTAACCAGCTGGTGAGACAATTTTTGAGAGGAGCTAAGAATTTAAGACCTCCCAGAACTCCTCCTGTTCCTGCTTGGGATCTTAATTATGTCTTGGAGAAACTTACCTTGCCTCCTTTTGAGCCTGCTGGGGCTTCAGATATCAAGTTCTTATCCTGGAAAACAGCTATCTTATTAGCATTGACTTCTGCTAGAAGGGTTTCAGAGTTACAAGCTCTCATGGCTGTGGAACCGTATCTTACCTTCCACCAAGACAGAGTTTCATTGAGGACCAATCCTACATTTATGCCTAAGGTGATTTCTAAAGTGGCTCAAAATCAGACTATTCACCTTCCTACCTTCTTTCCAAATCCTCAAAATAAAGGGGAAAGGATCTTACATTCATTGGACGTACACAGACAACTACGATTTTACCTGGACAAGACTAAAGATGTCAGGAAATCTGATCAATTGCTTATCTCTTATGCCTCCAGTTCTCTAGGCAAGGCTATTTCTAAACAAACTATTTCCAAATGGATTGCTCATGGAATAAGGTTTTGTTACTCTCACTATGGGAAACAGATTCCAGGTATTGTTAGAAGTCATTCTACTAGAGCAGCTGCCACTTCAGCAGCTTTTCTCAAAGGAGTTCCTACCAAGGACATTTTGGAAGCTGCCACTTGGAGTTCAGTGCATACTTTTTCTAAGCACTATAATCTCCCTTTGTATTCTAAGTCTAGGGCAGGCTTTGCCTCTGCTGTTTTGCAGGGCCTTCTAGCTGCCCCTTCTTCTGCATAACCTCCTCCCTCATTCACAGCTTTGGGATTCCACCCTACAGTTATGACTGCAACAGTGAAACACGAAGAACATAGTACAGTTGTGTACACCTACCATAAATGTAGATGTTCGAGTGTCTTCACTGTTGCAGTCGGTGTTTCCCTCCCACCAATCCCCTCTATTTTTTACTTGGTCTCTATTCCACTTCCTTTGTGGTGTATTTGTGTTTCTATTTGGACACCTTTTGGTTTCTTTGTTGGGGTCGTGTGACATCTGGGGCAAGAAAGGCTGGAGAAGATGGCGTCGGCTGTCAGCTTTATACCTCTACGTTCTGACGTCAGGGATCTTGCTGGTACAGCCGACGCCAGACCCAGACTTTGGAATTCTGTCCGACCTCGGGCTACCTGCCTGCAGGAGCACCCTACAGTTATGACTGCAACAGTGAAGACACTTGAACATCTACATTTATGGTAGGTGTACACAACTGTACTTTGTCCCACCAGGGAAGAATACCTTGAAGACAGCTGGGTATAGCAGTTTGAATCTCGCATTTGCATTCTGACATTCCCTGAAAAGTGGAATAAATTTGTTCCTTTTCTGTCTGGTGTACAATGAGTAAATCATTCTCCAAAAACACACTGCTGTCTTCCACTTTTAGTACTTTGTCATTCTGCCACAATTTTGTCAGAATCAACTCCTCCTGCTGGTAGGATTACATCTTTGTTATTAAAGGTCTAGGTTGCTTTCTTATAGATAAGTTTGGAGCATACAAATGATGTGCACTTTCAACTAACAACAACTGCTGTGGAATACCAGTTGAGTTGCTTATTTGTGTTTTCATAAAATTACCAGTTGAGTTGCTTATTTGTGCTTTCATAAAATTAATGCTGCATGTTCCTTCCAGCTTCTCTGGTATAGCTGAAAATCTTCTGTTTTCCCTATGTGCTCTGTCCTCTAAATCTGTTTTTGAAACCTCTCTTCCAGAGTAATCTCATATTCAGACAGCCTTTTCTTTATTTTGACCTCTGATTTTTGCAGCTTTGTCATCTCTTCTGAATATCTTTTTAAAGCATATTCCATATTTTCCAGCATTTTGTTGTTTGTTTATTTTAACCAGGTCTGTTTGCAGATGTTCTTCGTGTTTCACTGTTGCAGTCATCACATTTGGGTTATCTGTGTGCAGTAGCCCTCATTCGGCCTGATTATCAAAGTCTTGGATCTTGCGTCAGTTGCTGTATCATCTTCCATGACGTCAAGTAGTCAGGGGTATAAAGCATGCAGCCGATGCCATTACATCAGTCTTTCTTGCGGTGCGGTGCCTGAAACAGAAGCAGGTCGCATGTGCCGGTCGGCTGACTCCTGAAATTTTCGTTTTCAAGTTTCAGATCCGAAGTCTTCAACTAAAGCTAAGTACCCCGTTGGGGAAACTTTTTCTTGCTCTAAACCGATGTTTGTAAAAGTCAATAATTGTATTTCTTGTGGAAAGCAAATACCTCATAAAGATTTTCATTTGTACTTTATTCCTTGCCTAGGCCCTTACCACAACGTACCTCGCTGTCAGTTTTGTGCCGTATTTAGACAACGAACTATTCGTCGTCTGTATATTTACGCTTCTAAATATTTTGGTACTTGGTTCAATTATCCAGATATGTCTTCAGTAATCCATCCGACTACCAACATTCCAAAGAAATGCAAAGATAAAGACCGAGACAGGCCGCCTAGGTCCAAAGCTGCCGACAATGCTTCTCCTAAACTAGTCGCCAGTTCGCCGGTACTCAGTGAGGCACTTTCACAGCCCCTGATACCTGCTTCTTCAGATTCGCAGGCCTCTACTGAGACCCATTCGGAGTCCGGTATGCCGTGAGATGCTTCAACTGTGGAACCTGCAGATGTCTCTACCGTGGATGGGTGTGGAGCGCTGTGCATGCTCCGGCTTCTGAGGGTGTATTGAGGCCTACTGACTTGCATATTAAACCAACGCCATCTTCTTCTTCAAGGCCTAAAACTCGAACCATGCCTAGAAAACCGACACCCAGACCACATGGTCAGGCCTCTATACTTAAAAAACAAATGGGAAGAATGGCTGAAGACCTTATTACTTTAATCATGGGAAGCCAACCTTCCCCCTCTAAGAGACCTAGTACTGAATTTGCTTATGATACTTCTGATCAGGATTCTGAAACTTCTGTTTCCTGTGATGACCAGGATTTACCCTTATCTACCTCTGATGATTCTAATGCAGAGGACTCTATTCCCTCTGCTTCCCCTCCAGAGGAATTCTCTTTTTGTGAAACCTTGCATACTCTTAGTGAGCATTTTCACTGGGAAAGCCAGGATTACTCTGATTCTAAAAAGAGGCTTAGGGATTTCTTACTCCTGCCCCAACACACATCTTTAACTATCCCCTCTGTACTAGACATTGTTGATGATGCCTTTTCAGAATCTAGCTTGGCCCCTAACTCTTTACCTCCTGCTCCCAGAAAACCTGATAGATATTACAGGGTTCCTGACTCGCACAAGTTCCTTTTTAAAAATCCTACTGCGGATCCTGAGACCATTTCACAGGGATCCAAGGGCATTAAGGCTACTACTGCCAAAAATCCTACCCCGTCTGATAGAGATTCCAGGGCGCTGGATAGATGGGGTAAAAAGGTATACACTTCTGCAACCTTGGCTGTTAGGGCTTTAAGCTGCCATTTTCATATGTTTGAAAGTATCAGCAGCATATTGTTGGACTGCTTAAACAGAAAATGATGTTGATTCCGGACTGTGCTGAAAATAAGGATTTACAGGATTTAATGCATTCTGCTGAACAAGTTGTAAAACATACCTTGCAATGTGTTTTTGATTCACTAAAGGCATCTTGCAGGTCTGCTGTCACTGGGTCTGTACTTAGCATGCTTGGGTTAAGGAGCAATCTTTGCCAGATCATGTTAAAGCTAAATTGCTGGATGCTCCCTTACATCAGGACCATCTGTTTGGCAACAAATAAGAAGTAGTACTTAAAAAGATGGAGGAAAAAGCTAAATCTATGCAAACTGTTAAAGATTTCCTGCAAGTACAGCCTCCAAGATTTAGTAGGCATTGGCCCTCTAAGAATTGGTCCTTTCCTGCCTCTTCCAGTCCTTCTCAGTCCAAATCCAGAATCAGCAGAACACCCAGGCTTCATTCCCAGGGTACACACAGGACTAAGCAGTGAGGGGCTCCCACTTCCAAATCAGGGAGTGGTAAGACTCCCCCCTATGGTAAACTGTCTGAATGACTTAACTTAAAAACTTCCAAGCCCTTCTCAACTGACTGCTCCTTTATGGGGAAAGATTGCTCTGCAGGCAAAAAATGGGAACTCATTACCCAGGACAAATGGGTTTTAAATATTGTTTCCCAAGGATACAGATTTCACTTGCACACGTTACCAACCCCAAACGGTTGGCCAAATCTACCCCCAAATCAGTGGCAGAGGCTCAAAAGCAAGTACTCTGTCTTAAGCATAAGGGCTATTCAGACTGTGCCAGAAGAGGAAAAGGGACAAGGTGTATACTCCAGACTTTTCCTGGTACCCAGAAAAGACAACTCATGGCGTCCCATCCTGGACTTTTCTAGTGATCCCAAAATTCATAATGCTAACGCTTAAAAGTTGCTTCCTATGCTAGGCAAGGATTCTTGGTTGGCAACACTGGGTTTAAAGGAAGCCTACCTGCACATCCCAATCAGGGAATCTTGCAGAAGATACCTACTCTTTAAAGCAGGCTACATGCGCTATCAGTTCTCTGCGCTGCCCTTTGGCTTATCTACTGCGCCCAAGGTATTCACAAAGTGCCTAGCTCCAGTCATTGCATTTTGCAGGCAAAGAAATATTCAGATATACCCATACCTGGATGATTGTTTAATTCAGGCAGAAAGCCAGGACATACTTTTGAATCATCTGGCATTTGTACAAAAGGTGCTAACTTGTCTGGGGTACACCACAAATGAAAAGAAATCACATCTTATACCCTGTCAACAAGTTATATTCCTGGGAGCAAGCTTGAACACAACTTCCCAGATGGCTTTCCTCACGCCAGAGAAGCAAATTCATTTGACAACTTACTTCATACTAATGGCCACAAAAACCCTGGTATCTGCAAGGCAAATACTGCAAGCCTTTTGGGGTTCATGGCTTCCTGCATTCTCCTAATTCCATGTGCAAGACTGCATATGAGGAAACTACAATGGTATCTAAAAAGCCTATGGTGTCAGCATTCTCTGGATCTAGAAGCAACGATTCCCATCATACCTTGCCTACGCTTAGAGTTCCTTTGGTGGGCAGAGGCCTGCCACCAAGATAAGGGACTACCATTCATTCTACCGCCTGCTGCCCAAACCCTAACAACAGACGCATCAGACTATGCAGGGGGGCTCACCTGGCAGGGAAGTGCATTCAGGGCAAATGGAACCCAAGTCAAATGCACCTGCATATCAATCAAAAAGAGATGTTAGCTGTACAGAATGCTCTGACAGCCTTCAAGGACCACATTCTTCCAGGACAATTAATGGTAAAGACAGACAACACCACTGTTATGTGGTACATAAGCAGGGGGGATACCTATTCTTAGCCCCTCTGCAGACTAGCCATGGCGCCATGGCTCTCTGGAACACAGCCTTGAGCTACCAAGTGCATCTACATGGTCAGTTCCTGCCAGGAAAGCTAAATACACTGGCAGATGAACTAAGCAGAATTCTCATGGACCCACACAAGTGGAAACTGGAACCAAGGACTTTCAACATGTTGATAAACAAATGGGGGAGCCCAGATATAGACCTGTTTGCCTCCCACCAGAACTACCAGTTGGACAAATTCTGCACAAGGACTCCCCACAAACAAGCTTGGAAAGTGGATGCTCTGTCCTTCAACTGGAAAAATCTATCAGTTTATGCCTTTCCTCCTCTGCCTCTCCTCTCCAATGTACTACTAAGGATCAAACAGGACAAACCAAGGACGATATTGATTGTACCAGACTGGCCACACCAACACTGGTACCCCCTCTTGCGCAGTGTGTCACTGCTGGCTCCATGGCACCTGCCTCAGACCCCTACCCTGCTCTCGCAGCTGGAGGGCCAGATTCTGCATCCTCAGCTTCAAACCCTGAACCTGGCAGCCTGGCTAATTACCTAATCTCTCCTTTACCATCCCTCAGTACACAAGTGTTGGATGTCATTTTGGAGGCAAGGAGGCCTAGTACTAGAAAATTTTATGCTGAAAAATGGAAAAGATTCTGTTCCTAGAACCAAACTCAAGGGATGGGCACAGCAGCACCCAATTTACCTCAGATTCTTCAATTCTTAACTGAGATGCTTCACAAGGGCCTTTCTTTTTCCTCCATCAAAATTCATGCTTCAGCCATTTCAGCTTATTACAACACAGAACCACCCCTCTTCTCTCATCCACTGCTCAAGCAGTTCCTCAGAGTGCCCAAAAACTTAATACCACACAGGAGAGCCCCAACTCCACCCTGGGACCTTAACTTTGTATTGGAAAACCTCACTCTACCTCCTTCGAACCAGCTGCAAGTTCAGAGTTAAAATTCCTTTCTTGGAAAACAGCCTTCCTTTTAGCAATCACTTCAGCAAGAAGGGTATCTGAATTACAGGCCCTTATGGCAGTGGAGCGTCTCATCATCTTTCATGCAGACAGGGTGTCCCTCAGGACCATTCTCTCCATCATGCCCAAGGTAGTATCCAGTGTGGCTCTTAATCAGTCCAATCATTTGCCAACCTTCTTTTCTAATCCACAGAACAAAGGGGAACTGATACTGCACTCCTTAGATGTGCACAGACAACTTAGATTTTTACTTGGACAGGACTAAACCTCAAAAGAAATCTGAACAACTGCTGGTGGCATTTGCTGCAGGGACAGAGGGAAAGGCCATTTCTAAGCAAACCCTTTCTAAATGGGTAGGCCATTGCATTAATTTCTGCTATAAGCACCATGGAAAACCTGTTCCACAGGGGATAAGACCACACTCAACCAGGGCTGCATCTACCTCTACAGCCTTTCTCAGAGGTGTCCCTACTAGGGACATCCTAGAAGCTGCTACCTGGAGTTCTGTAAATACTTTCACCAAGCATTACCATTTGCCAATTTTCTCTAAATCCAGAGCTGGCTTTGCCACTGCAGTCTTGCAGGGCCTTATAGCTGGTCCTAATGCTATCTAAATTCCTCCTCCCATCCTTAGCTTTGGGAATCTACCCAAATGTGATGACTGCAGCAGTGAAACATGAAGAACATAGTACAGTTGTGTACACTTACCATAAATGTAGATGTTCGAGTGTATTCACTGTTGCAGTCCTGGTTACCCTCCCTCCAGCCCCCTGACTTCTTTTGTGTATACCTCTACTCTCCTTTACTATGCTTAAAAGCTTTTTGGTGTATTTGCTTTTTCTTTGGAGGTAAAACCTTGCATATATATATATATATATATATATATATATATATATATATATAAAATTGCTTCCCATTAGGGGGCCACCTGACATCTGGGGCAAGAAAAACTGATGTAATGGCGTCGGCTGCATGTTTTATACTCCTGACTAACTGACGTCATGGAAGACGAGACAGCAACCGACGCAAGACCCAAGACTTTAATAATCAGGCCAACCGAGGGCTTCTGTAAGCAGATAACCCAAATGGGATGACTGCAACAGTGAATACACTCGAACATCTACATTTACGGTAAGTGTACACAACTGTTCTTTGTCTTGCATCTTCCTGTAGGTTACTGGAAGTCCTGTGTGAGAGTTGCATTGCTTTTTGCTGAACAGGTGCAGAACTTTCCCCAGTCATTGTTTCTTCCTCACTTTTTTTTTCCATGTCTTGTGTATTTCTTTATTCCTGACATCCAGGCAGTGCACTTACTAGCCAGTTACTGAAATTTTCCATTATGTAAGTCTATTGGCCTTCTCTGCTGAGTTTCTCTCTTCACAGTGGGAGAGCTAGAAATAAGCTGTTACTTTATGTATAGTCATCTTGGAAGTCCCAGTGGATTTGCCTTTTTGTGTAAATTTCAGTAACTAGATAGTAATTGCACTGCCTGGATGCCAGCAAAAACTAAATTAAGAGAACCTGAAAAAAAAATCTCAAAAGTTGAGGAGAAAACACTGGCTTGGAAGAATCCTGCATCTATTCAGTAAAAAGCAGTTCAAGCTCCAGCTTTGGTGCAAGACATGATTTCCAGAAATCAAGAGGAAAGACCAAGTCAGATGTCCTCAGACCAGATTAAAATAAACAAAACACTGAAGAAATGTATCAACTCAAGTAAAAAAAGGCTGGAAAAAACGGAAGAAGTTTTAAATAGAAACTCGGATGAGCTGATAAAACTGCAAAAAAATCAGAGGTTATCATGAAGAAAAGACTGGCTGAGTATGAGGCTGCTCATGTTTCAAGAAGTGGTAGAATTAGAGGACAGAGTGTAGATTAGTGTATATCTTGAACCTAGTCTTCCACTGTAGCTAGGTAGCATGTGCAAGATCAGTGCTATTTTGTATAAGTCTGAGTGCAAGCCTGAATGGAGATGCACATGTGAGTGTGTTAGAAGTAATGAAGTCAGTAAGCTTATGACGTTGAAGTTTGAAGTACATGTTCCAGTCACAGCTCCTGATGTGTTTATGTACAATAAATTACTTTAACTCCTACCATGCCTTAGTGTCTCTTTTGAATACGTGAGACGTGCAACATGGTGTCAGAATGGGATACGAAGTTGAAGCAGCTTACAAACCATGAGGCACAAAGTTAGAAGTCGAGAAGTATACAGGAGTGAACTTGCAGAAAGGTCAGCAGTTATTCAGATGTACTTAAACTGGTTTAAATGATTTTTCAGTCGCCGAATATGTAGTAAAGAATTCAAAACCTTCAAAATAATTACAGAGATAAACAAAATGTCCGAAATGGGGACATACTGATCAGTGTTTGAAATAATGTCCGATGTGTTTAAAATGTATGAAAAGGCTAAACTGTTTCACAATGTATGACGTTTTAACATTAACTGAAACTTTTTGAAGTGTCAGGAGTGTTTGGAGTGTTAAAATGGAGCAATTTCAGAGAGATTATTGTGCAGCTGGGCATAATTACAAGTACCTGGTCTATGCTTTTAATTAAACAAATTTTGTTATGGCAGAGGGATTTCGCAATTACTGGATCCACTGGTGTTTAATAATATTGCTGAGAATTGCGAGTGTGTGACTGAACACCAATCTCTAATGGCAGTTTTGAAAAAGCCAATGCATACAGCCCCAGCAAGTCTTGCAATGCATGATGTTAAAATTGCAAAAGTACAATTTCAGTGTTGTCTATACAAAAGGCAGATATCTATACCTTGTTGATGCTTTGTCAAGAACACCCAAACAGCATCACGAAAACAAGGAAGCAATCTTTGAAGTCATGGAAGTTGGAAATTTTTCATCACATCTTGAACTCAGAAATCACACCGCTTCAGACCCAATTCTCCAGAAGCTGAAAAACATAATCGGTCAAGGATGGCCAACACAACAAACTATTTTACCCCACTACACATACCACAGTATTTTCATTACCGAGATGAGCTCATGATGGAAAATGGAATCATCATGAAAGGTCCAAAAGTTTTAATTCCTACAGCATTACGACAGGAATATATCAAAATTTTGCATCATGGTCACCTGGGTACTGATTCAACCAAAAGAAGGGCAAAAGGCATAGTATTCTGGTCTTCTGTGTCAAAAGATATAGAGAAGGAAACTCTAGCATGTTCATTTTGCAACAGCACTAAACTGCAACAACAAAAAGAACCACTTCAGCTAAACCAGATTCCTGCTTTACCATGGTCAATGGTTGCTACTGATATTTTCATATAGAATGGTCAGCATTAGTTAGTGTTACTGGATTCCTACTCAGATTGGTTTAAAATTCTCCTTCTTGCTAACTAAATATCCAGTACACTCATTGCGAAATTGAAGATACATTTTTATATCCATGGTAGGCTGCATAAAGTTATAGCTGACGATGCACAGTTTACAGGTCAGCAGTTCAAGAAATTTGCTGAGTTTTGGGACTTTATCCATATTACTAGTAGTCGTGAGTATCCACAGTCGAATGAATTAGCTGAGCCTGTAGTTCAGAGTGCAAAATGTTTGTTGGAAAAGTACAAGAGAGATGGTACTGATGTTTTCCTTAACTTACTCAATCTCAAAAACATTCCTTGAGATAACTTGCTTGGTTAACCTGCTAAGAGATTGCTGTCCAGACAGACTAGAGCAACTCTACCGATCATTAAGCAACTGTTAGTACCAAATGTAAAGAACAACAGAATAGTCAAAATTCAACTTCTGAGAAAACATCAGTCACAAAAGTTGTACTATGACAAGGCCAGTAAATCTCTTAGACCATTAGAGAAGTTGTGAGAATGCAAACATCTAAAGGATATGACTGAGTGGGAATCAAGAGCATTTGTTAAGAACTGAAATCTTGCATCATAAAATCTGAAGGAATGCATTTCAGAAGGAATCAAAGGCCTATATTACCAGTCTCCAAATCACTGATGCAGCAAATTGCCTGTGCCAAAGATGCTGTCTCTCAGAGGCAATCTACATCTGTTTGAATTCCAGAGGACAGTGTACTGTCTTCAAGTAATCCAGATTTAGTCTCCAAAGTTCCAATTGTGAGATAATCTCCAGAGACTGTCCCTGTTGCTAAACCCAGTCAAAGATTTTGTGAGCAGATTGAGTAGAATTTCCAGACCTAATCCAAAATACAGTGACTTGGACTTGAGCTCAGTTTTGTTTGTTAAAATTTTGATATTATGTTTAGCTCTGAAAATGTCTCTGTTCTCCTATTTGCATGTCAAACAAATTCCATCTAAGTTACTGAGAATGTGTAAGATGAGTGCAATTTTGTATAGTCAGTGTGTGCAAGCTTGAATAGAGAAATACATGTGAGCATGTTAGAAGTAATGAGTCAGTCAGTAAGCAGATGAAGTTGGAAGTATATGTTCCAATTACAGCTCCTGATGCGTTTATGCACAGCAGATGACTTGAACCCGTACCATGCCTCAGTGTCTCATTTGAATACGAGAGACATGCAACACAGAGCACATGGAGATCTGAGATTTTCTGCTTTGCCAGGGAAACTGGAAGGAACAGACTGTTTTATTAAAGAACAAATAAGCAACTGGTATTCCATAACAGGAGTTGTTAATTGGAAGGGCAACACTGTGTGTTTGCATCAAACCTGGCCGTGAGAAAGCAACCTAGACCTTTAATAGTAAAGATTCAATCCTACAAACAGAGTTGATTCAAGCAGAACTGTGGCAGAAGGATAAAGACCTAAAAGTTGGAGACAGTAGAGTGTTAGTGGAAGAAGATTACTCGTTATACACCAGGCAGATGAGGAGTAAATGTATTCCAGCAATTGGGGAATGTAGAGAAGCAGGTATGAGATTCAAGCTGCTGTATCCAGCTACTTTCAGAATATATTTTTTCCTGGTGGGTCAAAATCATTCTTTAATACAGAACATGCTAATAGAAAAGTTTGTCCAACAAATAGTGAGTTATCAAACAGAAGAGGATTCTACTTAATCTTCTGATAATAAAGCCCACAAAGAGACTATGCAAGTGAAACCTTTTCCAGTGTTCCAAAGGAAAATGCTTGAGAGACAGAAAAAAGCGCAGGAGTTGAGTTGAAGAACCAGGAGTACATCGGAAATGACTTGGCAACTGGATTTGGGACATGGAGATCAACAGGAGGGAAACCAGCAACTTGTAAAGTGATGAATAAATGTCTAATTACAAATCATTAATTACATTTGTGAAGTATGACTAAACAAGAAAGCCTGGGAATATTGGACTTTTTTGACTTTGTTAAACTTTTAGGAGACTTCAAAGCATATGGACTACTTCATGTCATTAATGTTTGGAAGATGATGTAAGAGAGGGGAAGAGAAAGGAAAGCGTTAACTGTAAGTAAAACAAAACTTTCTTAACACTATTTTTATAATAGCAGCATTAACCGCATGCTAAAAATAATGCTTCAGTTAATTTTATGTGTAATAGGGATATTAAAGTAAACAGTTGCTCGTGTTTTTCCCCTTCTTTCTTTGTTCAGTTTTAATAAATGTAAGCAGTGCAGTGTAAAAAGAGAAGAAAGACTGGATAAAAGCATGATGAGTAAAATTTATATGACTTTTCTTATGTTTGCATAGGGGAGTGATTGGAATAAGACCCTTGTCTTGATTTGATAAGTTTCAAGGGGGGTAGCATATCAATAAAAGAATACTGAATAGTGGTTCCCACTGACACACAAATATTTGCAGTGCAGTATGTGTAGTGGAAACCAACTTGTGTGTCTAGTTCTCGTTTCTGTGGAGACAGTCTGATAAGTGAGCAATAAAAACAGAAACCTCTTAATGGCTAGGAGATAATGTTTTTTGAAAGTGTTCAAGTTTTTTTCATCATTTGGGAGCAGAATAAAGATAAGGCAGAAGTAGAAGCAGAGGCTGTGTCATGCAACCTAGCATGGATAACCTTTATTATGGATTAATTCAAGATTGTGAGGGTGGCCGTCAGTCTGGGACAGTTGTTCCTATTGGGAGGTAAACTTCGTTACTTGAATATGTACATAGTTTTATGTGTTAGTGTTAGTATTAGGTTACCATGTCTTTGGGGGGGGTTCTGGAGGTGTTTTTGTTAGAAGGTTTTCATTAAAACAAAATGTTTTGTAAGATGTGACATGGGTTCAGATGGATACATTAAGAAACAGCTGTGTAAAAGATTAACCTGTCAAGCATTAGTGTATGCAAGTAACACAAAAGCTGAAACTATACATTTAATAAAGATGGTTATACATAACAGGTGGGAATAATAACTTATAATGACGCATTCTGTATTTTTAAATGTGAATAGTCTCAGACATATACAGAACAGAAAGACTAGTGAACTTTATTAAAAATACAGGGTGCAAATAGCTTTGCTATAAGGAGACACATTTAGGAAGAACTGAGCATGTGATTTTGATAAAAGAAAGTATTTCATGATGGTTATTCAGCAGAATATCTGAAACAAAGGAAAAGGGGGGGGGGAATATTTGACATTAATAGAATGATGATCCAGAGGGAAGCAAAATGTAAGAAAATACCACTGTTGGTCGGTCTTAATGCAGACAAAGTATATCACAGACTAATTTGAGGTTTTATAAAAAGGGCAATGGAAGCATTTGCATTCCCTGATAAAATTATAAGGTCAGTTAGGAGAATATATGAGGAATCGGAGGCAAAAATTGAAGTGGGGGTTGTTCCTCCCTTATAAGTTCTGTTTAAGCAGAGGAACCAGGCAAGGGTTTTCTCTTTCCTCTTTATTTGCTTTATATTTAGAACCATTGGCAAATAAAATAAAGGACTCAGAAATTCAAGGATGTAATTGGTATGGTAGTAAAGAAACATTGGCTTTATTTAGAGATATTATTTTATACTTGACAAAATAAGAAAAAGGACATTTCTTTGTTGTGGAACATTGAGATAGTTTCATGTCTTTTCAAGATACAAAATGAATGAAGATAAAACAAAGGCAATACCTGTAATGCCGCTACACACAGATTGGTTCAGCAATGCACGTTATCTATGGGGGCATGATAAAATTAAGTATTTAAGAGTATGAATTAAAAAGGATTCTGTTTTGGCAGCTAAGGATATGTGGGAGGAGACAAAAAGGGTAATACAAAAACTGAGGAATTGGAAGCTCTGTTTTGTGGATGTGAATAGCAAGATACAAGCAGTTAAAATCTTTTTAGTCCCTTTAGTTTTATACACAGGTCAGGCATATTTTTTCAACCAGAGGATAAGTTGTGGACAGCAATTAATAAATAGCTGAAGGATTTTATCTGGGTAGGGAAGAGGGCAGAAGTCAAGTGGGATAAGCTGATCCTTCCAGTAGAACAAGGTTGTTTGGGATTACCTGATTTGAAGGGGGTACTTCAGAGCTACATATTTAAGGCTCCTATACATAGCACAAGCAGAAAGCTACAATTCAAAGTGGAAAGAGATTATAATGAAACGGGAGGCTCAAAAAAACAAGGAGAGACTGGGATTTTGGATGTGGGTAACCATACAAAATATTATATTCATAAAGTAGTAGAAATCATTCTAAGTACTAAGCCAACATTGGGATATAGAAAGTATATTTTGCTGATTGGGATTACTGCAATTAGGGGTGCAGACTACAGGCAGAGGGAACTGGAATTTACTGGAAAATACTGGCAAATAATTGCTGAGGGTAAGGTAATAGAATGGGAAGAGGCCAAGATTTAATATGGACTAGAGATTGCCTTCCCTATCAAAGATTGCTATCAGATTATAGGCAAAGAGAAAAATGGGGATCCTAAGTGAGACCAGCATTAGTAGAGTTTCTATTAGAATCTAGAGTGGAAACTGTTGTTAAAAAAGGGATAACTACTACAGCATATAAAATATTGCATAAGTATAGGAATCAATCAGAAGAGATTAGAAATGATTGGGAAGAGAGTTTAGATAAGCAATTTACAAAGAAGCAAAGGGAAGGATACATGTATGAGACTCAAATATGCAACAAAGTCTACAAGATATGGGATTTTTGCTTTTAAGTGTTTGCATAGGTATTTTTGTACCCTAAGCAGACTCCAAAGAATTTTTCCTCAGTTAGATTGGTAATGTTGGGAGGTATAATGGAGAAAAAGAGGCAATTGGGAGCATATTTTTTATGAGTGTAATGAGTTGCCAGACTTTAAAAATTCCCTGCATACTACTCTCAGAAATACTGGGCAAGGAAATGGGTGCAATGAAAGAAATTATTTTTTTTGTGCTGTGATACAGAATCTGAAGTTATTAGAAAATGGAAATCTAGTATGGCTGGTTTAGACTTTGAAGTAATGAATGTAGTAAAGATAAAAGAACTGAAAGCGAGGTCTTTAGTAGAAATGGTTAGGAGAAAATTACACAAAAAAAGTGGGAACTGTGGAAACAAATGCAGACTAATGTTTTGGAGGAGGATTGAGGTTTTAGGTAAGACAGGAATTGAATGAGCTTTATAATGTTCAATTAACTGTATAGAAGATTATATTTAATGTTTGCAACTAAAAAATTCTCAACATGGTTTTTCATTTATATAAATGTATGATTGTGTGTTTCTGAAGTGATAATTCAATAAACGTGTCTTTTAAAAAAAAAAAAAAAAAAATATATATATATATATATATATATATATATGTATATGTATATATGACTTGTTTAAGGAAATATCTTTTTCTTTCAGCTGCTCCTGTTAGGGGTCGCCATAGCAGATCAACTGTTTCCACTTCTTCCTGTCCTCTGCATCTTGCTGTGTCACACCAACCAAGTACATGTCCTCTCTCACCACATCCATAAACCGCATCTTAGGCCTTCCTCTTTTCCTGTTACCCGGCAGCTCCATCCTTAGCATATTTTTCCCAATATACTCTGCATCCCTTCTCAGCACATGTCCAAACCAATGTAATCTTGCCTCGCTGGCTTTGTCTCCAAACCTTCCAACCTGGGCTGACTCTCTAATATACTTATTCCTAATCCTGTCCATCCTTGTCACACCTAGTGCAAATCTTAACATCTTCAACTCTGCCACGTCAAGCTCTAATTCCTGCCTTTTTGTCAGTGCCACTGTCTCCAACCCATATAACATAGCTGATCTCACTAACCTCTTGTAGACCTTCCCTTTTACTCTTATTGGTACTCGTCTGTCACAAATCATTCCTGACACTCTTCTCCACCCACTCCATCCTGCCTGTACTCTCTTCTTCACCTCTCTTCCACACTCACCATTACTCTGAACTGTTGATCCCAAGTATTTAAACTCATCCACCTTCGCCACCTCTACTCCCTGCATCTTCTCCATTTCTCTATCCTCCCTTTCATTCACACACACATATTCTGTCTTAGTAGTGCTGACCTTCATTCCTCTTCTGTCTAGAGCATATCTCCACCTCTCCATGTGTCCTCCACCTGTTCCCTACTTTCACTACAGATCACAATGTCATCTGCAAACATCATAGTCCACGGGGACTCCTGTCTGATGTCGTCTGTCAACCTGTCCATCACCTTTGCAAATAAGAAAGGGCTCAGAGCTGATCCTTGATGTAATCCCACCTCCACCTTAATCGCATCCGTCACTCCCACCGCAGACCTTGCCGTTGTCACACTACCCTCGTACATATCCTGTACCACTCTTACATACTTCTCTGACACTCCCGACTTCCTCATGCAGTACCACAACTCCTCTCTAGGCACCCTGTCATATCCTTTCTCTAAATCCACAGACACACAATGCTACTCCTTCTGACCCTCTCTGTACTTCTCCATCAACACTCTTAGAGAAAACATTGCATCTGTAGTGCTCTTTCCTGGCATGAAACCCGGATCACTAATCATCACCTCCCTTCTTAACCTAGCTTCCACTACTCTTTCCCTAACTTCATGCTGTGACTGATAAATTTAATCCCTCTGTAGTTACTACAGCTCTGCACATCACCCTTATTCTTAAAAATCGGTACCAAAACATTTTTTCTTCATTCCTCAGGCATCCTCTCACTTTCCAAGATTTCATTAAACAATCTAGTTAAAAACTCCACTGCCATTTCTCCTAAACACCTTCATGCTTCCACAGGTATGTCATCTGGGCCAACAGCCTTTCCGTTCTTCATCCTCTTCATAGCTATCCTTACTTCCTCCTTGCTAATCCACTGCACTTCATGATTCACTATCCGCACATCGTCCAACCTTCTCTCAGTCTCATTCACTTAATTCATCAGCCCCTCAAAGTACTCTTTCCATCTGCTCAACACACTCTCCTCGCTTGTGAGTACGTTTCCCTCATTATCCTTTATCACCCTTTCCTGCTGCACATCTTTACTAGCTTGGTCCCTCTGTCTAGCCATCTTTACTAGCTTGGTCCCTCTGTCTAGCCAATCGGCACAGGTCCTTTTCTCCCTCCTTAGTGTCCAACCTTTTATGCAACTCTTCATACGCCTTATCCTTAGCCTTTGCCACCTCTCTCTTTGCCATGCATCTCATCTCCTTATACTCTTGTCTACTTTCTTCATCTCTCTGGCAATCCCACTTCTTCTTCGCCAACCTCTTTCTCTGTACACTCTCCTGTACTTCTTCATTCCACCACCAGGTCTCCTTGTCCTCCTTCCTCTTTCCAGATGTCACACCAAGCACCTTTCTAGCCATCTCGCTTACTAGCTCTGCTGTAGTTACCCAGCTATTCGATAACTCTTCACTGCCACCCAGTGCCTGTCTTAACTCTTCCCTGAACATCACCTCACAATTACCCTTTTTTTAATTTCCACCATTTGATCCTTGGTGCTGCCCTCACACTCATCCTCCTCTTGATCACCAATGTCATTCTACAAACCACCATCTTATGCTGCCTAACTGCACTTTCCCCTGCCACCACTTTACAGTCTCCAATCTCCTTCAGACTGGCCCTTCTACATAAGATATAATCTAATTGTGTGCATCTTATTCCACTCCTGTATGTCACCCTGTGCTCCTCCCTCTTGTTAAAATACGTATTCATCACAGCCATGTCCATCCTTTTTGCAAAATCCACTACCATCTGACCTTCTGCATTCCTTTGCTTATCACCATACATACCCATCACTTCCTCATTCCCTCTGATGTTCATCGTGTTTCACTGTTGCAGTCATTACACGTGGGTTATACTGCTGGCAGGCTACCCGCAGTCGGCCTGAATTCCAAAGTCCTGGTCCGGCGTCGGTTGCTGTCACCTCTTCCCTGACGTCAGTGCGCCAGGGGTATAAAAGATGCAGCCAACGCCATTTTCCCCAGTCTTTCTTGCCACGCATTGCCCGAAGCAAAAGCAGTTCGCAAGTGCCGGTCGGCCGACTCCTGAGATTTTCAAATCCGAATTTCAGAACTGAAGTCTTCATTAAAGCTAAGTACCCTGTTGGGGAAACTTTTTTCTTGCTCCAGACAGATGTCAGAAAAAGTTAACAATTGTATCTCTTGTGGGAAGCAAATACCACATAATGATTTTCACTCTTACTGTATTCCTTGCCTAGGCCCTGACCACGACATTGTTAGCTGTCGGTTTTGCGCTAGATTTAACTAACGCACTATTAAGCGGTGGTTTGATTTTGCATTTTATTACTTTGGCCGAAGGTTTAATTATATAATGCCATCGGAACAGCCGACGAACGGAGTTTACAAAAAACGCAAGGACAAGGAAAAAGATAGGCATCCGAGGTCCAAAACCAACGAGGCCTCCGCTAGGCCAGTCGCCGGTTCTCAGTGAGGCACTTTCGCAGCCCCTGGCGCCCGCTACCTCAGAGCCACAGGCTACTTCCGACTCCCACGTGGAGTTGACTGGGCCTCTGGATACTCAAGGTATTGGACACTCGGAAATCATTCCCTCAGATGGGTCCGGAGCCGCTGAGCAGGCATCTGCTTCTGAGGGTGTCTTCAGACCTACACAGTTATATGTTAAACCATCTTCAGCTTCAAAGACTAAAGCAGCTCTAAAGACAAAGAAACAAGTACAGCATTCACCTACTCAGACTTCCATGCCTAAAAAACAGATGCTTAAAATGGCCGAAGACCTAATTACTATGATCAGGGGTTCCCATCCCCCTCCTGGTAAGAGGCCTAGGCAAGAGACAGAATATGATTCTTCAGATCAGGTTTCTATTTCCTCTGATTCCTCTTCTGAGCAGGGCTATTCTATTCCTCCCTATGAGGACTCTGATGCTGAAGAATCCATTCCTTCAGCCTCTCCTCCTGAGGATTATTCTTTTGGGGGAAACCCTGCATACCATGAGGGAGCATTTCCACTGGGAGGGCCAAGATTACTCAGAATCTAAGAAAAGGCTCAGAGACTTTTGCTTCTACCTCAGCACAGACCCCTTGCTATTCCTCCTGTTCTAGACATTGTAGATGATGTATTTTCAGAGTCCGGCCTGTCACCTGACTCTTTACCCCCCCCCGCTCCTGCTAAGCCAGACAGATACTACAGGGTCCCTGATTCTCATAAATTCCTGTATAAAAACCCTGCTGCTGACCCAGAAACTATATCTCAGGATCCCAAGGGGGTCAAAGCTTTCACTGCAAAAAACCCTGTCCCCTCTAATAGGGATTCCAGGGCACTGGACAGATGGGGGAAAAAAGTTTACACTTCTGCTACCCTAGCTGTAAGGGCTTTAAATTGTCAGTTTCATATGCTTAAATATCAGCAATACTTAATGTCACTGCTTAAACAGAAAATGTTGACAAATTCTGAATGTGCAGAGAACAAGGAAATGCAGGATTTATTTCATGCAGCTGAACAAGCGGGAAAGCATACTTTGCAATGTGGTTATGATTCACTGGAGGCCTCTCGCAGGGCCATTGTTACAGGTTCTGTTATTAGAAGGCATGCTTGGTTAAAGGAACAGAATCTGCCTGATCATGTTAAAGCAAAATGATTGGATGCTCCATTACAGCATGATACTTTGTTTGGTGCTAAAGCAGAAGAGGTGTTAAAGAAAATGGAGGATAAAGCGAAATCCATGCAAACAGTTAAGGATTTTTTTACAGGTACAGCCACCCAGATTTAGCAGAAGCTGGCCTTCAAAAAATTGGTCCTTTCCGGTATCAGACAGGCCACGAAGAGGCAGATAACAGACATCCCAGAGGCAGATCTCAGCCCCAAGGCCCATACAGGCCTAAACAATGGGGTGCTCCTACCTCCAAAAGCGGAGAAGACAAATCACAACCTTACAGGAAATGGTCCCAATGACTTTCCTCTGCCAGATCCAAGCACTTCTCTTTTGACAGCCCCCCTGGGTGGAAAACTAGCACTTTTTTCAGCAAATTGGCAAATAATTGCCCAAGACAAATGCGTCTTGAATATATTGTCCAATGGTTACAGGTTCCATTTTCACACCCTGCAAAGGGCAAAAGGTATGCCAGACCTGCCACACAATCAATGGGCAGAGGAGCAAAAACAGATTACAGCCCTCTTGGACACGAGGGCCATTCAACAAGTACCACAACAAGAGCAGGGGCAAGGATTTTACTCGAGACTTTTCTTGCTGCCCAGAAAGGACAAAGCCTGGAGACCAATACTGGACCCGTCTATACTAAACACATTTCTGGAAGTTCCAAAATTCAAGATGTTGACAGTACATCAGCTACTGCCCATGCTGGGCAAGAAGGCTTGGCTCGTAACTTTGGACTTGAGGCGTACCTGCATGTCCCAGTCAGACAATCTTGCAGAAGATACCTCAGATTCATAGCTGGCTCAATGCACTATGCACTTATCAAAGGGGTGCATGGGTGTTTGGTTTTGTCAAATGACACAGTGCTGTGTTTCTTGCCATTTTATTTTAGGCTGTGGTCAAGGCACCACTTATTGGTACATATTAGTCCTTCTTGAGAAGAATCAGAAAGTCAGATGAGGGGGTAATGGCAGCTCCAAGTTTGCTATATTTTGCAAACATGGTCATCCACAGACCACTGATCTCATGCCTTGATGTCAGAGAAGTAAATATGAAAGAGAAGTGGTCCTAGGACCGATTCCACATGAATAGATTGGGTTCTGTCCATTAGCCAGTTGTTATCCAGCTAGTAATATATGGGTTTGCATTTAGTTTGATTACCTTATTGACAATGCCAGAATGTCAGATGGTGTCAAATGCTTTGGCAGATCCATGCAGCAGTGTAAACTGATTAGCATTAGCCTGATATATTATTGACTTGTTCATAGAAGCCCACCTAGTTCAGGAGGAAGGTTCTGACTTTAACAAACCCAAACTGGTTTGGTCCAGTACTTGTAAACTAACTGTGTTATGGTTAATAAATTCCATAGTGATGCATTCCATTACTTTCGAGGTAAGGCAGGTGAGGCTTATACATCTTTAGTTTCCCAGATGAGTATTGAATCCCCCCTTGTGGAGTGGGATGACTACCCCTCTTCTCCGTTCATCTGATACAATTACAGTGGAGAGGTTGGATAAGATTAATAGTGAGTCTAGTTGACAGTATCTGCTGCTGACAAAAAAGGCAGCTTGGCATGTTATCAGAACCAGTGGAGCTAGTGGTTCTGGTTTTGGAGTGGGTATTTAGTTAGGTTTTACCCTCATGAGTGTTACCGAATGGTCATCAGATTTGACCAGTGACTGTTAACTGTAGGTGTTGAGTATGAGGTGGCTGTATTTAAATTTGTCTGTTGGGGCAGAGCACTAATCAAACAGTAGCCTACAGGCTCAAAGCGGGTTACTTCATAATGTAACAAAACATACAAATAGCATTGAAACAGTGTTTACATAGAAAATCTAACAAACATTACGTTGGTGGAATAGAAAAGAGAGAATAAAGTAGGAAACCTAATTGAAACAGTAAGATGCAAGAGGTGACTCGATTATCCATATTGGGTTTAGAGCAGTAATGCTGGAACAAGCTGATTCACAGTTTAGGATGACTGAGTTAATGAGATTGATTTGGTATGTGGGAGGTGGGTATCTGCCGTGAACAGTGAGTAGTTTGTGTGATCAGTTAATTCAGGAGGAAGTGGCTGCCAGTACAGAGAAGCCATGGCTAGTAGAGCGCAGCCTGAGAGAAAAGGTTAGTAGGAAAGAACCGGCTCTGATTTGGCTGCTTAGATTATAGGTTTGAATGGCAGTGAAAAGTTTAGGAGAGAGAGGGGAAGAGTGATATATTAGTAAGAACCAAGCTCAGTATGTTTGAACCCCTTGCTGGTACCTGAACAAATTGATGTAGGGAGCTGGCATTGATGAAGTCCATAATTCTTTGTATGTATTTATTTGAAGTGTTGTGGGTTTCCCATTTAATGGAGGAATAGCTGAAATCTCTCAAGAGAATAGTGTTTGGCTCAATAAAGATGGATGTGAGTTTCAGAATTGCTTCATGGTCTGCAGGTAGTATGGAGGGGGTACAGTAGTTGACTGTTATGTGGCACAGAGTTCTATTTACCATGAAAAGAATGTAGAAAGAGTTTAAAGTCTTACTGACTTGAGTCTGAAGGCAAAATGAATTCTTAGGACTACAGACACACCCGAGCCAGTAACATCATCTTTGATTTGAAAGAGTAGTAAGCATTGTCCCTCTGTACTGTGTAGGTACTGTTGCTGTTCTAAAACCGTGTTTGAGTAACTATGCAGATATCTATATTTTCAAGGGTTAGGGATGCCTGTAATGATTGCAACTTCTTGTTTAGGCGTCTAGCATTGAGCAGTGCCACCTTTATACAGTTTTGATGTTGATTAGCTGTTTATGCAATTGCCTAAAAAGCTACAATGGGGGATGGAAGAATTCTTTCCAGTTTGTGGATGCCATGAGGGGAGAACTGCAGACTTCATTTAGAAAAGGAGCTAGGATTGTTGATCATTTCCTCCCAGGCTGATATATATCTGATCCCCTTAGAATGGCAGTAGTAGCTAAGACAGTAATTAAAGTTGGTTACCTTTTGTTTTTAATGGGGCATCATTCTTTCCAATAGTAGGATATTGCTCAATATTAGCTTCACTTCATTTTGAGATGTATATACTTAAGAGCTCCATCATGTCCCTCATCATATGATCCAAGGATGTAGGTTCGTTCCATATCGCATATGCAGTGACCATGTCATATCTTTACTTGGGATGAAGAGACCATGTGTCACTGTGGATCCTGGCACCTGAGTCAGCTAACCATCACTCGGCCCATAGTGACCGGTGCGTACGTGTGTGAGTATACTTGTGATTAAGTCATTACCACATATACTGGCTTTGTCTTAAGGGTTGTGGCCTGACAGTTTAATGACCGTTTTCTGTAGTGTCTGTTAGTTTGGTCTTCAATTAGGAGTTTGTTTTGGTTCTTGCATAAACTTTTTAAGTACATCAGTATAAGAAGGCTTTCTTGATTTTCTAGGATATGGTGGGCATGGTTGTGTGAGGTGGGTGTTGGAACTAACAACATGCTGGGGTACAGTCGGCAGTCTGCTAAGAGAGGTGTGAGGCCTGCAAGATTAGTTGGTACTTGGACATATAGAATCATGTGTTGGAAGTGTAGCAAGGATGAGACAAAGGGAGCAGCCACCTGGGTGCAAGGTGGTACAGGACATAATCTGGAAGTGCAGTTCGTACATTCTTTTCTTAATTCAGAAAGTAAGAAGTTTTTGGAAAAATAGCAGTACAAATAATGTACTTTGTGTGTGGCAAAATAGTTGTAGTAAGCATTTTTTTTCTTTTTTTTCAAGAGAAGAGCTGAGGGAGCAGGGTGTCATTTCAGGGATTGGCTCCGAATGAGCTAGCTAAGGCTATAGTGAGCATCAGGCAGTTATTGCATTGCCTAAGTGTTCCTATTGTGATCAAGCCGGCAACAAGATGGTGAGGTAAACTGACTTCAAGCTGTTTAGTGGCTAGTGAAATAGGGAGTGCTAATGAAGAAAATTTGTTAGAAGGGTTTGCATACTAGAACACTAGGATGAGCAATGATGTCCTTCAAGGATGCATCTGCAGTCCTAACATATGGGTTGTCCTGCCTCAGGCAGCCCTTCGGTCGGCCGGATTCCAAAGTCTGGGTCTGGCCTCGGCTGATGTCACACTTCACCCGACGTCACAGCTGCTGGGGTATAAAGGCATCAGCCGACGCCATTTTCCTCAGTCTTTCTTGCCGCGCGGTGCCCGAAGCAGAAGCTGTTCGCAAGTGCCGGTCGGTCAGATCCAGAGATTTCTACTACCGAAGACTTCTAAAAAGCTAAGTACCCCGTTGGGGACTCTTTCTTGCCTCAGCCGATGTCAGACAAAGTAAATAATTGTTTAACTTGTGGGAAACAAATACCTCATAAGAATTTCCACTCTTACTGCCTTCCTTGCTTAGGCCCAGACCACGACGTATCAGCTTGTCTAGCCTGTGCTTCCTTCAACCGACGGACGCTTAGACGTCGGTCGGAGTTTGCAGAGGAGTTTTTTGGTCCCGCTTTTGCATACAAAATGCCGTCAGAGACTCCGACTACACAATTAGCTAAAAAGTGCAAGGAAAAGGACCGACACTCGTGGTCCGCGGTTTCGGCTGAAACCACGGTTAGGCCAACCGCGAGGGTCTCGGTTTCGGCTGAAACAGAGTCCTCGGTTCTTCCTTTGGCCGAAAGCATGCCTCCGACAGCCGAGGCCTCGCAGAGCATGGCTGAATCTGCTACTGAATTTACTGCTACAGAAGCAGGCACCCAGGATTTGTCAGACACTATTCCTTTAGACATATCTACCCCTGCACGTGGGGCTGCTAGACCCCCTGCTTCTATGTCTATCAAGGCTTTTTCCAGGGCTAAAGCAGCTAAATCTTCTAAGGCCTTACCTGCTAAAACTCCCTCACATAGGCCTAACTCTAGTTCCCAAATACTCAGCCTGGCTGAGGATCTCATTTCTTTGATCAGGGGATCCCAACCTCACCCAGACAGGGCCTCTCAGCCCCCTCCAGATAAGAGGCCTAGGACTGAACCCCCGGAACCTGTCTCTACAGACTATTCCTCGGATGACTCAGATATTTCAAACCCTCAGGAAGGCCCATATTCTCCTTATGAGGATTCTGATGCAGAAGACTCCATTCCTTCTGCTTCTCCTCCTGAAGAATTTTCTTTTGGGGAAACCTTACATGCTATGAGGGAACACTTCCAATGGCAGGGCCAGGATTTTTCAGATTCAAGGAAAAGGCTAAGGACTTTTTTACACTTACCACAGCATAGGCCTTTAGCCATTCCTCCAATACTAACAGTTGTTGATGATGCATATAATGATGCCTGTACTGCCCCTGATTCTCTTCCTCCGGCCCCTGCCAAGCCTGACAGATATTACAGGGTCCCGGACACACACTACCATTTGTATAAGGCTCCTGTTGCAGACCCTGAAACCATTTCACAGGGCCCTAAAGGTGTGGCAGCTGCCTCTGCCAAAAACCCTCTTCCCTCTGAAAGGGAATCTAGAGCATTAGAGAGAATGGGTAAAAAGGTTTATACTTCTGCTACTCTTTCGGCCAGGGCCTTAAACTGTCAATTTCACATGATTCAGTACCAGGAATTTTTGTTAGACCAGCTAAATAAAAAACTGTCCTCTCCTGAACCTATAGACCGCAAGTCCCTTCAGGATTTGGTACATAACTCTCAGCAGGTCAGTAACCATTTCTTAAAATGTGGCTATG
Source organism: Protopterus annectens (assembly GCF_019279795.1). Lineage (NCBI taxonomy): Eukaryota > Metazoa > Chordata > Ceratodontiformes > Protopteridae > Protopterus > Protopterus annectens. Next base: position 147,105,911 of record NC_056747.1, on the reverse strand, counting down.
ATGCACTGGAGGCTTCCTTTAGATCAGCTATGACTGGAACAGTGATTCGAAGGCATGCCTGGTTAAAAGAACAATCCTTACCAGACCATGTTAAGTCAAAACTACTAGATGCTCCTATGGAGAAACAAAGTTTGTTTGGCTCCCCTGCACAGGAGGTTCTAAAGAAGGTGGAAGAAAAAGCAAAATCTGTCCAAACAGTCAAGGATTTCTTACAGGTCCAACCTCCGAGGTTTAGCAGAAATTGGCCTTCGAAGAATTGGTCCTTTCCAGACAACTCCAGAGCACAGAGAGGCAGAAATAGACGCCCAAGAGGCAGAGGTCAATCTAGGGGTGCCTACAGGGGACGTCAGTGGCAACCTACCAACCAGAGAAGTACTGCCACAGATTCAACTACAACCACTTCCACAGGGCAGACACAATGACTTGGCTCTGGTTCCGCCTACCAGGGAACAACTGGAAGCACCCTTAGGCGGAAAACTAGCTTTATTTTCCGACAACTGGCATTACATTACAGGAGACAAATGGACTTTACAAACAATAGACAAGGGCTACAGGTTTCACTTCCACACTCTACCAAAAAAGAGAGGAATGCCAAACCTACCACCAAGCAAAAAAAAGACGCTCTAAGACAAATCAACAACTTACTAAGGATGAGAGCTATAGAAAAGGTACCACCTATGGAACAAGGCCAAGGATTTTACTCCAGGCTTTTCCTTGTACCAAGAAAAGAAAATCAATGGAGACCTATTCTCGACTTGTCCGCACTGAACACATACCTCATTGTTCCAAAATTCAAAATGCTGACCCTCCAGCAACTTCTTCCCATGCTGGGCAAGGAGTCTTGGCTGGTGACTCTAGATCTCAAGGAGGCATACCTGCACGTCCCTATACGACCAGATTGCAGAAGACACCTCAGATTTCTTGCAGGATCAGAGCATTATCAATTCTCAGCATTGCCCTTTGGCTTATCTACTGCACCCAGAGTATTCACAAAATGCCTGGCATCAGTAATTGCTCATTGCAGGCTTCAGGTAATTCAAATTTACCCATACCTGGACGACTGCCTAATACAAGCGGACAACAAGGCAAAATTAACAAAAGATTTGGAAAATGTCATACAACTGTTGCAAGCCTTGGGATACACAGTCAACATGCAAAAGTCAAGACTAGTACCATCCCAAAGGATAACATTCTTGGGTGCAGAACTGGATACATCAACTCAGATGGCTTTTCTCACAGAAGAAAAACAAAAGCAACTACCAGTCTATTTCATGACATTAACAACACAAACTCAGCTTACTGCAAGGAAAGTCCTGCAAGCCCTGGGTTACATGGCATCCTGCATAATATTGATTCCGCATGCCAGGCTGCATATGAGAAAGTTGCAATGGTACCTAAGGAATGTATGGTCTCAACACAAGCACAGTCTAGAAGCCCAGATTCCAATAATTCCATGCCTGAAGCAAGAATTCCTGTGGTGGGCTCAGGCCTGTCAGTTGAACAGAGGATTGCCTTTCCACAAACCTCATCCAAGCCAGACCATCACCACGGATGCCTCAGACCTAGGCTGGGGGGCACACATGGTGGACAAGTGTATACAAGGCCTATGGACCCAAGACCAGCTGAATCTACACATAAATCTAAAGGAGATGCTGGCAGTGAAGCATGCGATCCAGGCATTCAGACCACTCCTTCAACAATGTCACCTGCTGATCAGGACGGACAATACCACAGTCATGTGGTACATCAACAAACAGGGAGGTACACACTCATATCCTTTATGCCGGATGGCAATGGACCTGTGGAATGTGGCCCTGAATCTCAACATTCAACTTCAGGCCAGATTTGTATCAGGAAAAGAAAATTCACTAGCAGACACCTTAAGCAGAACTACCACAGATGCTCACGAATGGATGCTGCATCCAGATATCTTCAAAGCCATAACAAAGAAATGGGGACTACCACAGATAGACCTGTTCGCCTCCCCACACAACCACCAATTGAAGAAATTCTGCACAAGAGCATACCACCCACTTGTTTGGAGGGTGGACTCCCTTTCCTTCAGCTGGAAAAACCTGACAGCATATGCATTCCCACCTCTTCCTTTGATGTACAAAGTCCTACTGAAGATCAGAGGATCAGCCAAGGGTAATCCTGATAGCTCCAGACTGGCCGAGGCAACATTGGTACCCGCTACTGAGAAGCATGTCTCGGACACATGCATGGCCTCTACCTCTATGTCCCTTACTTCTAACACAGAACAACTACAAGATCCTACATCCAAACTTGAAAACACTGCAGCTAGCTGCTTGGAATATTCCATAAAACAAAATAACCCAGATTTATCTCAGAGGGTTAAGGACATTATCCTGGAGGCACCTCTTCCTTTGATGTACAAAGTCCTACTGAAGATCAGAGGATCAGCCAAGGGTAATCCTGATAGCTCCAGACTGGCCGAGGCAACATTGGTACCCGCTACTGAGAAGCATGTCTCGGACACATGCATGGCCTCTACCTCTATGTCCCTTACTTCTAACACAGAACAACTACAAGATCCTACATCCAAACTTGAAAACACTGCAGCTAGCTGCTTGGAATATTCCATAAAACAAAATAACCCAGATTTATCTCAGAGGGTTAAGGACATTATCCTGGAGGCACGCAGACCCTCCACAAGGAAAACTTATTCAGCCAAGTGGAAAAGATACCTCATTTGGAGTGCAGCAAAGGGAGAAAATATCTCATTGGCAAACATAGCACACATCCTGGAATACTTAGCAGAACTGTTCCACAATGGCCTGTCCTACTCCTCCATTAAGATTCATGCATCAGCAATTTCAGCAGAATACAACATGGATCCTCCTGTCTTCTCTCATCCTCTACTCAGGCAGTTCTGGAGAGGAATCAAAAATGTAAAACCTCCAAGGAAACCACCTTTACCTACATGGGATCTCAACTTTGTGCTGGAAAAGTTAACACTTCCCCCTTTTGAACCAGCAGCAACAGCAGATTTACAGTTCTTGTCTTGGAAAACTGCTTTCCTGCTAGCAATCACTTCAGCAAGAAGGGTATCTGAGTTACAGGCATTAATGGCAGTACAACCCTTCCTTATCTTCCATCAGGATAGAGTCTCTCTGAGAACTAACCCTACCTTTATGCCAAAAGTGGTCTCCAGCGTATCATTGAACCAAGCGATTCATTTACCTACATTCTTCCCCAACCCACAGAACAGGGGGGAAAGACTGCTACATACCTTGGATGTGCACAGACAATTACGCTACTATCTGGACAGAACTAAGACCAACAGAAAAACTGACCAGCTTCTGGTAGCATATGCAACAGGAATGCAAGGAAAAGCAATTTCAAAACAGACAATCTCAAAATGGATAGGAAATTGCATTCGATTTTGCTACTCTTTTCATGGAAAGACAACTCCTGAAAATATCAGACCTCATTCCACAAGAGCTACAGCCACCACTACAGCTTTCCTTCGAGGAGTGGCTACCAAAGACATTTTAGAGGCTGCTACTTGGAGCTCCGTGCATACATTTGCCAAGCATTATAATCTTCCCTTATACTCCAGATCCCGAGCAGGTTTTGCAACTGCTGTTTTGCAAGGGATCTTAACTACACCATCTTTATCTTAGTGCCTCCTCCCCCAGTTTGGCTATGGTATTCTACCCATATGTTAGGACTGCAGATGCATCCTTGAAGGACATAGTACAGTTTTGTACCTACCATAAATGTAGATGTCCGATAGGTATGCATCTGCAGTCAGGATTACCCACCCTCCTTCCCCTCTGTGGTATTCCTAGGGTATTTACCCCTCTTTTAGCTAGCTGGGAAATCTATTACGGTGTATTTGTTTGTATATATGTGTGTATATATATATATATATATATATATATATATATATATATATTTTTTTTTTTTTTTTTTTGCTCTCTACTGTTTGGAATTATTTGCATTTATCCAAATTTAGCCTTCCTAGAGGGCACCTGGCATCTGGGGCAAGAAACACTGAGGAAAATGGCGTCGGCTGATGCCTTTATACCCCAGCAGCTGTGACGTCGGGTGAAGTGCGACATCAGCCGAGGCCAGACCCAGACTTTGGAATCCGGCCGACCGAAGGGCTGCCTGAGGCAGGACAACCCATATGTTAGGACTGCAGATGCATACCTATCGGACATCTACATTTATGGTAGGTACAAAACTGTACTTTTCCAAACAACAAGAGCTGCAGTTATATATGCAGAGTATTGATAAATCCTTCCTTCCACAACCCCTTTTCCCATCTTCGCACTTGGGACAATCATCTAAAGCAAAGGTTTCCACCGCCAGGTGGCTAGCCCTGCTGTTCCTCCATACCACACAGTTGCATGCACACACTCACCTGTGGCGATTTGTGTGTGTGTCCAATCCACCAACTGCATGCATTTTGAATGTGTTAGGAAACCTTACCTGCACTACTGTGCACAGTATCAGTAAGTGAAGGGTATAAAAGTTGGCAAAAAAGTATAGTAACAACTTACATGTATGTGAGGAATGCCCTACAGCCTTGGCCGTGGTGCCATAATAGGTTATTGCAAGTGATTTGGCTGGGGTGCCACCACAGCAATGAGACAACAAGTAGCCTACAGTCATGACTGAGATGTTCATCGTGTTTCACTGTAGCAGTCATTACACTTGGGTTATCCTGCTGGCAGGCTAACCACAGTTGGCCAGAGTTCCAAAGTCTAGGTCTGGCGTCGGTTGCTGTTGCCTCTTCCCTGACGTCAGTGCGCCAGGGGTGTAAAAGATGCAACCGATACCATTTTCTTCTTTCTTGCCGCGCGGTGCCCGAAGCAAAAGCAGTTCGCAAGTGCCGGTCGGCCGTCTCCTGAGATTTTTGAAATCGAGTTTCAGAACAGAAGTCTTCAATAAAGCTAAGTATCCCGTTGGGGAAACTTTTTCTTGCTCCAGGCCGATGTCAGTAAAAGTTAATTGTATTTCTTGTGGGAAGCAAATACCTCATAAGGACTTTCACTCTAACTGTATTCCTTGCCTAGGCCCTGACCACGACGTTACTAGTTGTTGGTTTTGTGCTAGATTGAACAAACGCACTATTAAGTGTCGGTGTGATTTTGCTTTACATTACTTTGGCCCAAGGTTTAACTACATAATGCCGTCGGAACAACCGATGACTGAAATTCATAAACGCAAAGACAAAGAAAAGGACAGGCATCCGAGGTCCAAAACCGACGATGAAGCCTCTTCTAGGCCAGTTGCCGGTTCTCAGTGAGGTGCTTTCGCAGCCCCTGACACCCGCTACCTCAGAGCCACAGGCCATATGCGATACTCACGTGGAGACACCTAGGCCTGTGGAAACTCAAGGTATTGGGCCTGCAGAAACTATTCCCTCAGATGGGTCCGGAGCCGCTGAGCAGGCATCTGCTTCTGAGGGTGTTTTCAGACCTTCACAACTTACTATTAAGTCCACTGCAGCAGCCAAGTCAAAGTCAAAAACACCATTAAAGACAAGGAAACAAGTACAGCATTCTCCTGAACAGTCATCCATGCCAAAGAAAACAGATGCTTAATATGGCCGAAGACCTAATTACTTTGATCAGGGGTTCACATCCCCCTACTGACGAAAGGCCTAGGCAAGACACTGACTATGATTCCTCTGACCAGGTTTCTATTTCCTCTGATTCCTCTTCAGGTCAGGGATATTCTGTCCCTCCCTATGAGGACTCTGATGCAGAAGAATGTATACCTTCAGCCTCTCCGCCTGAGGATTATTCTTTTGGGGAAACCCTGCACACCATGAGGGATCATTTCCATTGGGAGAGCCAGGATTACTCAGAATCCAAGAAAAGGCTCAGAGACTTTTATTGCCTCAGCACAGGCCCCTGGCTATTCCCCCTTTGCTTCATATTTTTGATGATGTTTTCTCTGAATCCAGTCTGTCTCCTGATTCTTTAACCCCTGCACCAGTCAAGTCAGGCAGGTACTTACAGGGTCCCTGATTCTCATACATTTCTTTACAAAAACTCTGCTGCAGATCCAGAAATAATATCTCAGGGTCCCAAAGGGGGTTAAGGCTTCCACTGCTAAACACCCTGTCCCCTCTGATAGGGATTCCAGAGCTCTGGATAGATGGAGGAAAAAGTTTACACTTGCTACTTTAGCTGTAAGGGCTTTAAATTGCCAGTTTCACATGCTTAAATTTCAACAGTACCTCATGTCTTTGTTAAAACAGAAAATGCTTACAAACTCAGAAAGTCCTGGCAGTAAGGAAATGCAGGATGTATTGCATGCAGCTGAACAAGTGGGAAAGCAAACTCTACAATGTGGTTTTGATTCATTAGAGTCTTCTTGCAGAGTCGCAGGTACAGGCTGTGTCATTCGAAGGCATGCTTGGTTGAAAGAACAAAGTTTACCTAAACATGTTAAAGTAAAATTATTGGATGCTCCAGTACAGCATGATACTTTGGTGTTAAGGCAGAAGAGGTGTTAAAGAAAATGGAGGATAAAGCAAAATCAGTGCAGACAGTAAATGATTTCTTATAGGTTCAACCACCTAGGTTTAGTAGAAACTGGCCTTCAAAAAATTGGTCCTTTCCGGTGTCAGGCCACAAAGAGGCAGATACAGATGCCCAAGAGGCAGATCTCAGCCTCAAGGCTCCTACAGACCTAAACAATGGGGTGCTTCAGCCCCCAAAGGAGAAGACAAATCACAACCTTATAGGAAACAGTCCCAATGACTTCCCTCTACAAATGCCAAGCACTTACCTTTTGGCAGCACCCCTAGGGGTATAGCTAGCACTTTTCTCACAAAATTGGCACATAATCACCCAGGACAAATGGATACTGAATATTGTTTCTCAGGGTTACAGGTTCCACTTTCGTACCCTTCCAAAATCAAAAGGTATGCCGGACCTGCCACAAAACCAATGGGCAGAGGCACAAAAACAAATTGCTGCTCTCGTGGACATGGGAGCTATTCAAAGAGTACCACAACAAGAACAGGGACAAGGATTTTACTCAAGACTTTTCCTACTACCCAGAAAGGACAAAGCCTGGAGACCAATACTGGACTTGTCAATCCTAAATACTTTCCTGGATGTTCCAAAATTCAAAATGTTAGCACTGCAGCAACTTCTACCCATGCTGGGCAAGAAGGCTTGGCTAGTTACTTTGGACCTCAAGGAGGCATACCTGCATGTCCCAATCAGACAATCTTGCAGAAAATACCTCAGATTCATAGCTGGCTCAATGCATTACCAATTCTCTGCACTGCCCTTTGGCTTATCTACTGCGCCCATGGTCTTCACAAAATGCCTGGCACCAGTAATTGCATTTTGCAGACAGAGGAATTCAAATATATCCCTACTTGGACGACTGCCTTATTCAAGCAGAGAGCAAGGACATTTTTCTAAAGCATCTGGCGTTTGTAAAAAGATTACTAATTTGCCTAGGGTACACAGTAAACGAAAAGAAATCAAAACTAGCGCCCTCTCAAGAGATAATATTCCTGGGTGCAAGCTTAAATACAACTGCCCAGATGGCTTATCTCACGCCAGACAAGCAAAGGCAACTGACTCATTACTTTCAAATGATGGCAACAAAGACCCAGCTCCCTGCAAGAAAAATTCTGCAGGCCCTGGGCTTCATGGTGTCTTGCATTCTACTAATTCCATATGCAAGACTGCATATGAGGAAACTACAGTGGTATCTAAAAAATGTTTGGACTCAACATTGCCACAGCCTGGAAACAATAATAACTTTAATTCCCTGCCTACAACAGGAGTTTCGATGGTGGTCCCAGGCCTGTCGCCACAACAAGGGACAGCCTTTCACCTTACTCACAGCCAGGCAGACAATAACAACAGATGCATTGGATTATGCCTAGGGGGTACATATGGCAGGAAAATGTATTCAGGGCACATGGCCCAAGGAACAAATGCATCTTCACATCAATCAAAAAGAGATGCTAGCTGTACAGAATGCCCTGACAGCTTTCAAGGACCTACTACATCCAGGACAACTATTAATAAAGACAGACAATACCACAGTTATGTGGTACATAAACAAGCAAGGGGACACACATTCTTACCCCTCTGCAGGCAAGCCATGACTTTGTGGAACTCAGCACTAACCTATCAAGTACATCTGCAGGCACAATTCCTACCAGGAACGAAAAATACACTGGCAGACGAACTAAGCAGAAATCTCATGGATCCTCACGAATGGAAACTAAATCCACAGGTATTCAGCATGACAACAAGGAAATGGGGACGCCCAGACATAGATCTTTTTGCCTCCCCTCACAACTGCCAACTACAGAAATTCTGCACAAGAACTTATCACTCACAAGCATGGAAAGTGGATGCTCTATCATTCAGCTGGAAAACCCTGACAGTTTATGCCTCTTCTTCCCAAGGTGCTCCTAAAAGTCAGACAAGAGAGACCAAAAATGATCCTGATTGCCCCAGACTGGCCACGCCAGCACTGGTACCCAAATCCTAAAGAGCTTGTCTCAAGGACCAGCCTGGCCTTTACCTCAAATTCCTCATCTTCTGACTCAACAAAACAATCATATTCTGCACAGTCAACTCAGAACCTTAAATCTGGCAGCATGGCAGATAATGTAGCCACTCAGACCGCACCTCTCTCTAAAGTTGTTATGGATGTCATTTTAGAAGCCAGGAGGCCCAGCACTTGGAAATCTTATGCAGAAAAATGGAAGAGATTCTGTGCTTGGAACTAGGCACAAGGGCTCGAACCACTTGTTCCAAATATACCTCAGATTTTACAATAACTAACTTTGATGCTGGACAAAGGCCTATCCTTCTCATCTATTAAGATCCATGCCTCTGCCATTTTAGCTCATTACAATACGGAACCTCCTATTTTTTCACATCCACTACTAAGGCAGTACCTCAGAGGGGCAAAAAACATAAGACCCCCAAGGAGAGCACCAATACCTACTTGGGATCTCAATTTTGTTTTGGAAAAGCTCACACTGCCTCCTTTTGAGCACCGCTGATATAACATTCTTATCATGGAAAACTGCTCTGCTCCTAGAAATAACCAGCAAGAAGAGTCTCAGAGTTACAGGCATTAATGGCAGTGGAACCTTTCATAATTTTTCACCAGGACAGGGTCTCTCTTAGGACAAACCCAACATTCTTGTCAAAGGTGGTTTCTAATGTGGCTCTTAACCAAACCATTAATTTATCGACTTTCTATCCAAATCCCCAGAATAAAGGGGAGAGACTTCTGCATGCTTTGGACATGCACAGTCAGTTACGATTCTACTTGGACAAAACAAAAGCTTTCTGAAAAACTGAGCAACTGTTTGTAGCCTATGCTGCAGGATCACAAGGAAAGCCCATCTCAAAGCAGACAATTTCAAAATGAATAAGACACTGCATTCTCTTCTGTTATGCACAACATGGCAAATCAGTGCCTAAGGGCATTAGGTCACATTCTACCAGAGCAGCAGCCACTTCAGCAGCCTTTCTCAGAGGAGTACCAACCAAAGACATTTTAGAAGCTGCAACCTGGAGTTCAGTGCACACTTTCACCAAGCACTACCACTTGCCTCTCTACTCTAAATCCAGAGCAGGCTTTGCCACTGCAGTTCTGCAGGGCCTGGTAGCCTCTCCTAATCCTATTTAGGCCCAGCCACCCAACCTCAGCTTTGGGATTCAACCCAAGTGTAATGACTGCAACAGTGAAACACGATGAACATAGTACTGTTGTGTACCTACCATAAATGTAGATGTTTGAGTGTATTCACTGTTGCAGTCCAGGTTACCCACCCACCATCCCCCTTTTTCATTGCTGGGACTTTCCTGTACTTCTCAACTCTATACAACCTATGTGGTGTATTTGCTTGTAGATGAAGGAAATGTTTATATTAGTACATGCATGCTTTTTGCATAATTTTATTTTTTCAGCCTTCCTATCTGGGGACACCTGACATCTGGGGCAAGTAAAACTGAAGAAAATGACGTCTGTTGCATCTTTTATACCACTGGCGCACTGACGTCAGGGAAGAGGCGACAGCAGCCGACGCCGGACCTAGACTTTGGAACTCTGGCCGACTGCAGGTAGCCTGCCAGCAGGAAAACCCAAGTGTAATGACTGCAACAGTGAATACACTTGAACATGTACATTTATGGTAGGTACACAACTGTACTTTCCGTCTTGGAATGCCTGCAGCAGATAGCAGATGATGAATGCAAAAGACAGTAAAGGCATCTACCATAAGTAATGGTTTTTGGAAGGCAGTGACTGTAAATTGGTTTGGAATCCACAACTACAGTTTTAGTACAAATTTACAATTCTCAGCAAGGATTAGACTTAAGATCAGAATGTGCCACAACTGATAAAAGTAGAAGAAGAGACAATGAATAATATTTCTACAACAAAATGGAACTCGGCCTGAGTGATGTATCTCTGCAAGTGTTCTTAGGTGTACACGTACACAAATGCAGTTGTGCATCCACAGCTGTCGCAGCTGTGCTCAGTCATCCACAGGAGGGTGTGAGGGCACGCCCAGTTGGATATTGTGTCTTTGTAGTACCGAATCTTTTTCCTTTTTAAATCAGAAGAACTTTGTCAGAAACAAAGATTAACAGAACTACAGTCCTAAAAACATTGTTAACATTATAAGCTAACAGTAAACAAGTTAAACATATTCTGATGCATAAATAAACTACATAGAATGGCATTTAATATCAGTAAAAGGAGCTGTGACATTATTATGAGAGGGAAGGGAAAGTGTAAGTATTTCAATGAAGACCATAAGGCTGTTTAAGGAGAGTATTCTCCTAGTCCCTTGAAGAAGTTAATCCACAGTAAGCTCTTACTATGATTTTTACAGGATGAAGAAATGTAAACTGAAGGAATGGACTAAGAAAGGTCAGGGAGTGATTTTGAAAATAGATAACTTCTACCTTTAATCTGGGAGAGAAGTTTTTCCATAGAGAGATTGGGTGAAGACATCCAGTTGGAAACAATATGGGCTCCAACAGTAGCTGAAAGTTGTAGAATACAAGATTGAAAAAGGAATGCATGTGCACAGGGTGAGTTGAACAGTGCTGCCCAGAAGTCTCATTGAGAGCAGGAAAGATTAAGGTTTAAAATGCTTGTCACTCAGAAGTAGAATTTCAACTAAGGAGGATAAGTATAGATGGGTATTCAGAAAATTTATGGGAAATGGTAGGGGGTAGATGTCCCACACCTTGAGCAAGGTGTGCAGTTTTCAAAACCTTTTAAAACACTTCAGGCTAGGATCCAATATCCATTGTGCAATAACAAGATAGCCTTCTCAAATGCGTAAGGAAAGTTTTAGAGTTCTAATAGCTGTTGAGGTTTAAAGTGAGTTGAAGGGTGAGAAATCCCAATATTAGACAACGAGAAATGTATATGGTCTGCAGCCACATGATCTTAAGATGGGATTGAAGGGATAGAATTTCATAAGGAAGAACAGTGTGTGAAGATATCATTTACAAACAAAATGAACAATGTTTAAAGTTCAATATAAATAATATTTCTTTATTTGCTTATATGTTTGTATATTCTTGTGCTTTTTGTTTATTGTAAGTTACTAGTATATAGTGGAGCTTTTCTCCTCGGGCCTCTGCTGAAAATGGACATGTATCCAGCCAGACTAGCCCGGTCAACAAATGTAAATTAAATAAATAAATAAAATAGATCTAAAATTCTTTGCAGACAGAAGGGTAGATGAGCAGAATGAGATTAACTTGAAAGGGTTTTGAATTGGGTGCTATTTTTCAAGAGGGCATTGAATAAATGGAGAACCGTGGATGTTCTTCATGTTTCACTGTTGTCCCAGAGACTTACTCTTGGAACAGACTACTTGTCTTTGTCAAACAGAGCTCCTCATTAGCACGCTTCAAGAAAAATCTTGATGATTGGATGGGTAATAGGAAATTCACCCCAGGGATCACTTCTGTGGTTCTGCTTGATAGGGGCACAGGAAAATAATTTTCTTGGGTGGCAAAAGCCAGGGTACTTTTTGGCTAGGTTTGTATAAGCCCTAGGGCCAATAGCCTAGTACCTACTTATGATCCTTTGTTGTAGTCATCACACTTGGGGTTATCTACCTGCAGGTAGCCCTCAGTCGGACCGAATACCAGAGACTTAGTATTCCTGTGTCAGATGCTGTCGCTTCTTCCATGACGTCAGGTCATCAGGGATATAAAAACAGGCAGCCGATGCTATTACATCAGTCAGTCTTGTCGAGGAGGAGCCTGAAGCAAAAGCAGTTTGCAAGTGCCGGTCAGCCGCTACCTGACTTTTTCGTTTTCGAGTTGAATAACTTCTTATTAATAATGCCAAATCCATCTATATCGTTTGTATATATCTACCTCCTGGTAATAACATAGCAACCATGGAAAATATACTTTGCTGGCTATCCCAAAACCTGCCTCAAGAAACCATCATTCTAGGTGACACAAATATTGACTGGACCTGCTTCTGCAGCAACCTCCCCTCAAGCCATATAAACCTATATGGGTATTCCCAAACCATTACCTCCCCTCCAGGATAAATAAATCCAACAAGAAATCAAGCTTATTAGACTGGATTCTCATTAACCATTTTCCTCATACCTATGACTCAGGAACCCTCCCTGATGATTTAAGTGACCACTCTCTTACCTATATCATCAGACATAAAACCAACTTTCCCTCTCCAACATCCATTAAAAACATCAGATATAAAAAGAACTTTAACCCTGAACTTTTCCAGATGGAACTAAAAGCATGTAACTGGTCACCCTTACAAAACCTACCTTTAGATGAAGCCGTTAGTTACTTTAACTCCAACTTCCTTGCCATCCTGAACCACCATGCCCCTACCAGACAAATTAGAGCTAAAAACAAACATGCTCCATGGCTCTCTAAAGGAACCAAACAAAAAATCAATGCTAGAAACAAACATTGGGCAAAATGGAGAAAAACTCAAAACCCTATACACCAACAAACCTTTAGACAACTAAGAAACCAAACTAAAAAAGCTATAATATCTGACAAAAAAACTACTACCTCCTATCCCAACAAGCCAGTCAAAACAAGCCAAAGAAATTTTGGTCTAGTATCAACCAACTACTTCATCCAGGTCAATCCACCACTCCTAACCCTCAAAACACTGAACATAAAACACCAATAAATATAGCCAATGATTTTAATACCTTTTTCACTGACACTATACAAACACTAGCTAGTCAGCTCTCACCTAACAACCTTACTTTACCTACTAATAAAGCAACCTCTCCTCCTTCTTTTCACTTTCAACCCATCCCAACATCATATATACTAACCCTTCTTCAGAAATTGAAACCATGCTCTCCCTCAGCAGACCAACTACCTGCTGAATTCCTACAACTAGCCGCTAAAGCTATTGCCTATCCAATATCTATCCTGATCAATAGAACTATTACCAAAAGTTATATCCCTACTTTATGGAAAATTTCCCATATTATCCCCCTCCACAAAGGTGGGCAATCCACTGAACTCTCCAACTATCGTCCCATTACCCTCCTCTCACCTCTTCCAAAGATCATGGAAAAATGCATTCATAGACAACTACTTCACCATCTAACACAAAATAATTTACTAGCCAACTGTCAGCATGGTTTTAGACCTTCACATAGCACCACTACTGCCCTTCTTTCCTTCACAGACAGTATCAACAAACACCGCAATCTAAACAAACTCTCTTCTGCCCTATTTATTGACCTGTCTAAAGCTTTTGACATGGTAAATCACCAAATTCTCATCACAATACTAAAATCCCTGTCACTTGATACATCCTCCATAAAGTCGTTCCAGTCTTACCTTGACAAAAGACAACAGGCCGTACTATGGCACAAGTCTCTCTCTACTCACTTGCCAGTCAACCTTGGTGTCCCCCAAGGATCCATCCTTGGACCTCTACTTTTTTCCATTTTCATCAATGGCCTCACCTTGCCATCCCCCAAGCTCACATGCATACAATATGCAGATGACTCCACACTGATATGCTCAGCCCCCTCCTCTTCTGAACTTCTCTACCTTACCCAACAAGTCTTTAACACAGTTGAGCAATGGTTCACACATAGATGCCTTCTCTTAAACCCCAAAAAGACTAAACTCCTCCTTTTCTCTCCTACTAGAAAATCCCCCCCATTGGATTTCTCAGTTAACTCTACCAATAAAACTATTATATCCCCTGAACCTACCACCAAACTATTAGGAGTCACCACTGACAATAATCTAAACTTTGATATCCATATAAACAATACTATAAAAACTGTCAACAAAAAGTTAGACTCTCTATATAGGATAAAATCATTTCTCCTACCTTCAGCTCGAACCACAAAAGCACACACTCATCTAATATCTCCTCTTCTATATGCCTCACCTATTTTTACTAAACTATCTAAAAATAATCTCAGCAAACTGGATATCTCCTACAATAACATCGCCAGATTTGCAACAGGTAACCAATTTAGAACCCATCACTGCCTTAATTTAAAACAGCTAGGATGGCTTGAACTACAAAATCTAATTAAATACCATCAACTAACTATAGCTCACAAAACCCTTTACACACCTTCCAAAACACTATTCTTTCCACACTAATCACTCCCTATAAAAACCTAGATTCCTTAAGGTCTTCTCAGAAACTCCTAGCACATACTACTAAAACAAACAACAAGGCTGGTGACTCACTCTTTTCTAATATAGTTGAAAAAGCCTGGAATCTCCTACCAAACGAACTCTTCACACTTCCCTCACTTTCCTGTTTCAAAAACAATCTGAAAGTGCATCTCAAAACTCACTGGCTATGCCCATGCTCTAAACCTGACTAGCTCAAGAGTCACTAAATACTCTGATCTTCCCATCCCATCTACTCATCTAAAGAAACTTCTTCCTTATAAAACTAGTTCTACTATCTCTAGAACACCTAATCTATATTACTTTCATTTGCTATGACTGCATTCTACATTGTAAATTTTGGGATTTTAACTGCATCCTTTGTTATGCCTGAATTCTACACTATTATTTTTTTTTACTATGATAACCTGTAATTGGCACTGTAAATAGATTTTATTTGTCTTCTATATCCGTAGATAGAATTGTCTTACCTAGGAGCTTATCTCCCCGGGCCTCTACTGAAAATGGACATGTATCCAGTTAGACTAGCCCGGTAAACAAATGTAAAATAAAAATAAATAAATAATCCTGAAGTCTTCTAAAGTTAAGTACCCCATTGGGGATCCTTTTTTTTGCTCTAACTGATGTCAGAAAAAGTTATCAATTGTCTTGCCTGTGGAAAGCAAATACCTCACAGAGATTTTCATTCTTACTGCGTCACCTGTTTAGGCCCAAACCATGACGTCCCTCACTGTCAGTTTTGTGCCTTAACACCCAAACCATTTGTCGGGCTATCTTTGTCGCTAAATTCTTTCGGTCTCGATCTCTGTATTCTGAAATGGCTTCGGTAAGCCATCCGACTACCGATCTTCCAAAAAAAGTAAAGATAAAGACAAAGACAGACCGCATAGGTCCAAAACTGCCGGCGACGCTTCCGTTAAGCTGGTCGCCAGTCCGCCGGTACTCAGTGAGCCACCTTTGCAGCCCCTGATGCCCGCTTCTATGGATTTGCAGGCCTCTGCTGAGAACCATTCGGAGTCCGGTATGCAGCGAGATGCTTCTTTGACTATGGAACCAGTGGATGTCTCTACCTTAGATGGGTCCAGAGCCGCTGAGCAGGCACCGGCATCTGAGGGAGTTTTTCGTCGTACTGATGTTTGAATCAAACCAACTATTTCTTTTTAACCAAAACTACCGAGTTTCTTAGGCCCAGAGTACACACTACGCCTAGAAAACCGACGACCAAAGCGCATGCTCAGGCACCCATGCCACAAAAACAAATGCTTAGAATGGCTGAAGACCTTATTACGCTGATTAGGGGAAGCCAGCCTTCCCCAGCTAAGAGACAAAGACTCCAGTCCCCTTCAGGTTCTACAGACCAGGAGTCCGATGACTCTGACCTTTCTGATTATGAAGACATGCCCTTATCTGCCTTTGAGGATTCATATGCAAAGGAATTCATTCCCTCTGCCTCCCCTCCAGAGGATTTCTCTTTTGGTGAAACTTTGCATACTTTAAGAGAGCATTTCCATTGGGAATGCCAAGACTATCCTCAGTCCAAAAAGAGACTCAGAGAATTTTTAGAGTTGCCTCACCACAGGCATTTAGCTATACCCCCTGTCCTGGATATTGTGGATGATGTTTTCATGGAATCCAGTCTTACTCCAGACACTTTACCTCCAGCCCCTAGGAAACCAGACAGGTACTACAGAGTACCTGATTCTCACAAGTTTCTATTCAAGAATCCTCCTGCTGATCCAGAGATCATTTCCCAGGGACCTAAAGGTATTAAGGCTACTACAGCCAAAAATCCTATCCCTACGGACAGGGATTCCATAGCTTTGGACAGATGAAGGTAAGAAGGGTATATACTTCTGCAACTCTTTTTTTATCAGGTCATTGAAATTGCCAGTTTCACATGCTGAAATACCAGCAACATATTATGGAACTTATTAAACCAAAAGTATTAATTTTTTCCAGATTGTGCAGAAAATAATGAATTGCAGAAGTTTATATACTCTGCAAACCAAGTTAGTAAGCATACTTTGCAGTGTGGCTTTGATGCCCTGGAAGCATCTTGCAGGGCAGCAGTCACTGGCTCTGTATTGAGAAGACATGATTGGCTGAAGGAGCAGGCCTTGCCAGATCATGTCAAATCTAAATTACTAGACACTCCTGTAAATAAGGACCGTTTGTTTGGCCCCAAAGCAGAAGAAGTTTTTAAAAAGATGGAAGAAAAGGCTAAATATATGCAAACTGTTAAAGAATGCCTACAAGTGCAACCACCTACATTCAGTAGGCATTGCCCTTCAAAACACTGGTCCTTTCCAGTCCCCTCCAGGCCTTCCCAAACAAGACCCAGGGGAAACAAACCACCCAGACTACAGTCTCAGGGTATGCAGAGGATCTAAGCAATGGAGCACCCCCAGCCATAGAGCAGGGAGTGGTAAGCCACCTCCTTATGGAAAAAGCTCACAATGACTTCTCAACTCTGCTTCCCAGCCCTGCCCAATTGCTTGTTGCCCCTGGGAGGAAAACTTGCCCTTCATGCAAGAAACTGGATGTGCATCACTCAGGGACCAATGGGTCCTCAACAGCAAAGGCTCAAAACCAATTACTTTCCCTGCTCAATATCAGATCAATATCAGAGCTATTCTGCCTGTTCCAGTAGAACAAAGGGGTCAAGGATTCTACTCCAGATTATTCCTGGTTCCCAGTCCTGGATCTTACAATTCTCATCACCTTCCTGGTGGTACCAAATTTCAAGATGCTTACCCTGCAACAGCTTCTCCCTATGTTAGCTAAGGATGCCTGGTTAGTCACCCTAGACTTAAAAGAAGCCTATCTGCACATCCCCCATAAGGGAGTCATGCAGGAAATATCTACGTATGCAGGAAATATCTACATTTCAGGGCAGGGTCTATGCATTATCAATTCTCTGCACTTCCTTTTGGCTTGTCTACTGCGCCCAGGGTATTCATAAAATGCCTGGCTCCAGCCATTGCATACTGTAGGCAGAGAAATATCCAAATTTACCCGTACTTGGACAACTGCCTGATTCAGGTGGACAGTCAGGAGTTGCTGTTTCAGCACCTGACATTTGTAAAGTCTTATAACTTCATTGGGGTACACCATCAACAAAAAGAAATCTTAGCTGGTACCCAGTCAAAAGATTGTGTTCCTGCGAGCAAGCTTGGACACAACTTCCCGGGCAGCATTCCTCACTTCAGAAAAACAGGTCTGTTTGACAGACTACTTCAAACAAATGGCCACCAGAACCCAGCTATATCTGCAAGAAAAATACTGCAAGTCCTAGGGTTCATGGCCTCATGTGTTGTGCTAATTCCATATGCAAGACTGCTTATGAAGAAACTTCAGTGGTACTTAAGTCTTTGGTGCCAACATTCTCAGGACCTGGAAACAATCATTCCTATCATACCTTGTCTAATGACAGAGTTTCTTTGGTGGGCAGAAGCATGCAACCACAAGGGACAGCATTTTACTGAACCCCACGCCACCCAGACCCTAACCACAGACTCATCAGATTATGCATGGGGGGTTCAAATGGCGGGTAAATGTATTCAGGGCCACTGGAGCCCAAGGCAAATTCTCCTGCACATCAATCAAAAAGAGATGCTAGCCATACAGAATCCCCTGACAGCTTTCAGATACCTACTCTTTCCAGGACAACTGCTGATAAAAACAGACAACAAAACAGATGTCCTTCAAGGATGCATCTGCAGTCCTTACAAATGGGTTGTCCTGTCGTCAGGCAGCCTTCGGTCGGCCGGATTCCAAAGTCTGGATCTGGCTTCGGCTGGTGTCGCACTTCACCCGACGTCATAGCTGCAGTTATTTGGGTATAAAGGCATCAGCCGACGCCATTTTCCTCAGTCTTTCTTGCCGCGTGGCGCCCGAAGCAGAAACTGTTCGCAAGTGCCGGTCGGTCAGAACCAGAGATTACTACTACCGAATACGTCTACCGAAGACTTCTAAAAAGCTAAGTACCCCGTTGGGGACTCTCTCTTGCCTCAGCCGATGTCAGAAAAAGTGAATAACTGTTTTAACTTGTGGGAAACAAATACCTCATAAAGATTTCCACTCTTACTGCTTACCTTGTTTAGGCCCAGACCACGACGTAGCAGCTTGTCTAGCCTGTGCTTCTTTTAACCGACGGACGCTTAGATGTCGGTCGGAATTTGCTGAGGAGTTTTTCTGCTCCGATTTCGCTTACATTATGCCGTCAGATCCTCCGACTACGCAAATATCTAAAAAGCGCAAGGAAAAGGACCGTCACTCGCGGTCCGCGGTTTCGGCCGAAACCGCGGTTAAGCCAACCGCGAGTGTCTCTGTTTCGGCTGAAACCGAGCAAGCGGTTCTTCCTTCAGCCGAAAACTTACCTCCTACCGAGGCTTCTTCCAACCTGGTGGAATCGGCTTCTGAAATCACTCCTGTTCTTACAGTTTCTCAGGAATTATCTGACACTATCCCCTTGGATATTTCTACCCCTGCACGTGGAGCTGCTAGGCCACCTGCATCAATGTCCATTAAGGCCTTTGCCAGGGCCAAAGCAGCTAAAACTACTAAATCTGTGCCTGCTAAGACCCCCTCTCACAGGCCTAGCTCTAGTTCACAAATGCTTAGTTTAGCAGAGGACCTCATTTCTTTAATCCGGGGATCCCAACCTCACCCAGACAGGGCCTCTCACCCACCTCCAGTGAAGAGGCCTAGAGCAGAGCCCCCTGAGCCTGTTTCAACAGATGATTCCTCTGATGATTCAGATAACACAAACCCTCCAGAGGCTCCTTTCTCCCCTTATGAAGACTCTGATGCTGAAGAGTCCATTCCTTCTGCCTCTCCGCCAGAGGAATTTCCTTTGGGGAAACCTTGCATGCTATGAGGGAACAATTTCAGTGGCAGGGCCAGGATTTTTCAGACTCCAGAAAAAGGCTTAGAACCTTTCTGCATTTACCACAACATAGGCCTTTAGCCATACCTCCAGTTCTTTCTGTTGTAGATGATGCATTTAATGATGCTTGTACTGCTCCTGATTCTCTGCCTCCGGCCCCTGCTAAGCCCGATAGGTACTACAGGGTCCCGGACACGCATTACCATTTGTATAAGGCTCCCTTTGCAGATCCCGAGACTATCTCCCAGGGTCCTAAGGCTGTAGCAACTACCTCTGCCAAAAACCCCCTCCCCTCTGACAGGGAATCCAGGTCCTTAGAGAGATGGGGTAAAAAAGTTTACACTTCTGCTACTCTTTCAGCTAGGGCCTTGAACTGTCAATTCCACATGATCCAGTATCAAGAATTTATGCTAGACCAGTTAACCAAAAAACTGTCCTCGGATGAATCATTAGACAAAAAATCTGTTCAGGAAATGGTACATAACATTCAGCAAGTCGGTAACCATTCCTTAAAATGCGGCTGTGATGCACTGGAGGCTTCCTTTAGATCAGCCATGACTGGCACTGTTATCAGAAGGCATGCGTGGTTAAAAGAGCAGGCCTTACCAGACCATGTCAAATCAAAACTACTAGATGCTCCCATGGACAAGATCAATTTGTTTGGCTCTCCTGCACAACAGGTGCTGAAGAAGATGGAAGAGAAGGCAAAATCTGTCCAAACAGTGAAAGATTTCTTACAGGTCCAACCTCCAAGGTTTAGCAGGAATTGGCCCTCCAAAAATTGGTCCTTTCCAGACTCCTCCAGAGCTCAGAGAGGCAGGAATAGGCGTTCAAGAGGCAGAAGCCAATCCAGGGGTGCCTACAGGGGACGCCAGTGGCAGGGTAACAACCAGCGAGGTGCAGCCACAGACACAGCCACCACCACCACTACAGGACAATCACAGTGACTTGGCTCTAGCACGCTCTACCAGGGAACAACTAGAAGCACCCTTGGCGGAAAGCTAGCTTTATTTTCAGTAAACTGGCATTACATCACAAGAGACAAGTGGATTTTGCAGACAATAGACCAAGGTTACAGGTTTCACTTCCATACTCTACCAGGGAAGAGAGGAATGCCAAACCTACCTCCAAATCAAAAGGCAGAAGCTCTAAAACAAATAACTCAATTATTAAGGATGAGAGCTGTGGAAAAGGTACCATCTATGGAGCAAGGACAGGGATTTTACTCCAGGCTCTTCCTGGTACCAAGAAAAGAAAGCAAATGGAGACCTATTCTCGACCTGTCCGCTTTAAACACATTCCTCATTGTTCCAAAATTCAAAATGCTGACCCTACAGCAGCTTCTTCCCATGCTGGGCAAGGAGTCTTGGCTGGTAACTCTAGATCTCAAGGAGGCATACCTGCACGTCCCCATACGACCAAATTGCAGAAGATACCTCAGATTTCTTGCAGGATCAGAGCATTATCAATTCTCAGCATTGCCCTTTGGCTTATCTACTGCGCCCAGAGTGTTCACGAAATGCCTGGCATCAGTAATTGCTCATTGCAGGCTTCAGGGAATCCAAATCTACCCTTACCTGGACGACTGCCTGATACAAGCGGACAACAAAAACAAGCTAACAGAAGACTTGAAAAGGGTCATTTACCTACTACAAGCTCTGGGATACACAGTCAATATCAAAAAGTCAAGACTGATACCATCCCAAAGGATAACCTTTTTGGGTGCAGAGCTGGACACAACGAAACAAATGGCATTCCTAACAGTAGAAAAACAGGAACAACTCCCTCTCTACTTCTTGGCACTAACAAAGCAGAACCATCTAACAGCAAGAAAAGTCCTGCAAGCCTTGGGTTTCATGGCATCCTGCATAATATTGGTTCCACATGCCAGGCTGCATATGAGAAAGTTACAGTGGTACCTAAGGAATTTATGGTCTCAGCACAAGCACAGCCTAGAAACCCAAATTCCAATAATTCCATGCCTGAAGCAAGAATTCCAATGGTGGGCTCAGGCCTGTCAATCAAACAAAGGATTGCCTTTCCACAACACTCAACCAAGCCAAACCATCACAACGGACGCCTCAGACCTCGGTTGGGGGGCCCACATGCTGGACAAGTGCATTCAAGGTTCATGGACTCAGGACCAGCTGCACCTACACATAAATCAAAAGGAAATGCTGGCAGTAAAACTGGCAATTCAGACATTCAGACCATTTCTTCGACAAGGTCAACTGTTGATAAGGACAGACAACACCACAGTTATGTGGTACATCAACAAACAGGGAGGCACACATTCGTACCCTCTATGCCGGATGGCAATGGAACTCTGGAATGTGGCCCTGAGCTACAACATTCAGTTACAAGCAATTTTTGTACCAGGAAAAGAAAACATTCTAGCAGACATACTAAGCAGAACTACCACGGATGCCCACGAATGAATGCTGCATCCGGACATCTTCAAAACCATTACAAGAAAATGGGGGCACCCTCAAATAGACTTATTTGCATCCCCACGCAATCACCAACTAAAGAAATTCTGCACAAGGATGTACCACCCACTTGCTTGGAAGGTGGACTCCCTATCTTTCAGCTGGAAAAACCTGACAGCATATGCATTACCACCACTTCCTTTGATGCACAAGGTGCTATTGAAGATCAAAGAGGAATGTCCAAGGATCATTCTGATAGCTCCAGACTGGCCAAGGCAACATTGGTACCCATTACTGAGGAGCATGTCTCGGGAACAAATATGGCCTCTACCCCTTGTTCCCTTGCTGTTAACACAGAACAACTACAACACCCTGCATCCAAACCTGAAAACACTGCAGCTGACTGCCTGGAATATTGCATAAGAACAAATAACCCAAATTTATCCCAAAGGGTTAAAGACATTATTTTGGAGGCTCGCAGACCCTCAACAAGAAAAAATTATTCAGCAAAATGGAAAAGATATTTCATTTGGAGTACTGCAAAAGGAGAAAATGTGTCACTGGTAAACATAGCCAACATCCTGGAATACTTGGCAGAGCTCTTCCACAAAGGCCTGTCCTATTCTTCCATTAAGATTCATGCATCAGCTATTTCAGCAGAATACGACTTGGATCCTCCAGTCTTCTCACATCCTCTGCTCAGGCAGTTTCTGAGAGGAATTAAAAATGTAAAACCACCTAGGAAGCCACCATTGCCAGCATGGGACTTGAACTTTGTGCTAGAAAAATTGACACTTCCTCCTTTCGAACCAGCAGCAACAGCAGAATTACAATACTTATCATGGAAAACTGCTTTCCTGCTGGCAGTCACTTCAGCAAGAAGGGTATCTGAGCTACAGGCACTAATGGCAGTACAGCCCTTCCTGATCTTCCATCAAGATAGAGTATCCATGAGAACTAATCCTACTTTTATGCCTAAGGTGGTCTCCAGAGTATCTTTGAATCAGACAATCCACCTACCTACATTCTTCCCCAACCCACAGAACAGGGGAGAAAGACTGTTGCATACCTTGGATGTGCATAGACAATTACGCTACTACCTGGACAGGACCAAGGGCAATAGGAAAACTGACCAGCTACTGGTAGCATATGCAACAGGAATGGAAGGAAAAGCAATTTCAAAACAGACAATCTCTAAGTGGATAGGAAATTGCATTAGATTTTGTTACTCCTACCATGGAAAGAAAACATCAGGCCTCATTCTACAAGGGCTACAGCCACTACCACAGCTTTTCTACGAGGAGTGGCTACCAAAGACATTTTAGAGGCTGCTACTTGGAGCTCCATGCATACATTTGCCAAGCATTATAATTTACCTTTATACTCCAGATCCCGAGCAGGTTTTGCAACTGCTGTTTTGCAAGGGATCTTAACTACACCATAATTTTATTTCTCCTCCTCCCCCAGTTTGGCTATGGTATTCTACCCATTTGTAAGGACTGCAGATGCATCCTTGAAGGACATAGTACAGTTTTGTACCTACCATAAATGTAGATGTCCGATAGGAATGCATCTGCAGTCAGATTACCCACCCTCCTTCCCTCTGTGGTACTCCTAGGGTATTTGCCCATCTTGTAGCTAGCTGGGGGAATCTATTATGGTGTATTTGTTTGTATATATGTACATACATGCTTATTTTTTGTTTGCTTTCTACTATTTGGAAACATTTGCATTTATCCAAATTTAGCCTTCCTAGAGGGCACCTGGCATCTGGGGCAAGAAACACTGAGGAAAATGGCGTCGGCTGATGCCTTTATACCCGAATAACTGCAGCTGTGACGTCGGGTGAAGTGCGACACCTGCCGAAGCCAGACCCAGACTTTGGAATCCGGCCGACCGAAGGGCTGCCTGACGACAGGACAACCCATTTGTAAGGACTGCAGATGCATTCCTATCGGACATCTACATTTATGGTAGGTACAAAACTGTACTTTATGTAGTACATCAACAAGCAGGGGGGAACCCATTCTTACCCACTCTGCAGGTTAGCCGTGGCCCTGTGGAACATGGCCTTGGACAGCCAAGTTCATCTACAAGTTCAATTCCTGCCAGGCAAACAAAATTCACTGGCAGGTGACTTAAGCAGAAATATCCTAGACCCACACAAGTGGAAATTGGAGCCCAGCACCTTCAACCTTCTGATCCAGAAGTGGGGGTCCCCCGAGTTGGATCTCTCTGCCTCCCACAACAACTACCAGTTAAGCAAATTCTGCACCAGGAACCCTCACAGCAGGGCCTGGAAGGTGGATGGACCTATTCTTTCAGTGGGAAAACCTCTCAATCTTTGCCTTTCTCCCTCTGCCCCTTATCTCAAGATTATTACTCAAAATAAAACAAGACAGGCCAAGGACAATTCTGATTGCCCTGGACTGGCCATGCCAGCACTGGTACCCACTCATGCGCAGCCTGACAATGGTGCCACCCTGGTACCTACACCAGACCCCAACCCTGCTTTCTCAGCAGGAGGGACAGATTTTGCATCCACAATTGCAAACCCTTAATCTTGCAGCCTGGCTTATTCCTTAAATACCCCACCAGCAACCCTAAGCAAGCAGGTGCTCATTATACTTGAAGCCAGAAGGCCCAGTACTAGGAAATCCTATGCTGAAAAGTGGAAAAGGTATTGTTCTTGGATTCAGTCTAAAGGAAAGGACACAACACTGCCCTCCTTACCAATAATCCTGGATTACCTAGCAGAACTACTACACAGAGGCCTATCCTTCTACTCCATTAAGATCCATGCCTCTGTCATTTCGGCTCATTACAATACTGAGCCCACCTCTATTATCACACCCTCTCATCAAACTGTTCCTGAGAGGGACAAACAACTTAAGGCCACCAAGGAGAGCACCCACACCCACTTGGGACCTTAACTTTGTTCTGGAAAAGCTCACCTTTCCCCTTTTTGAACCTGCTACTTTAGCGGAGTTAAAATTCCATTCTTGGAAAGCAGCCTTGCTTCTAGCCATCACTTCAGCTAGAAAAGTGTCTGAGTTTCAAGCACTGATGGCTATGGAACCCTTCTTTATTTTCCATGCTGACAGGGTTTCCCTCAGAATTTAACTCTTCCTTTATGCCTAAAGTGGTGTCCAGTGTGGCTCTCAACCAATTTGTCCATTTGCCAACCTTCTTCCCTAATCCTCATAATAAAGGGGAAAGGATCCTGCACTCTTTAGACGTGCTCAACACAGCTCAGGCTCTACCTTGATAGGACTAAGCCTTTCAGAAAATCTGACCAGCTGCTAGTCAGCTTTGCAGCAGGGGCAGAGGGCAAGGCCATTTCAAAATAAACCATTTCCAAATGGATAGCACACTGCATCCATTTCTGCTACAAGCACCATGGAAAACCAACCCCTTGGGGTCAGAACACATTCCACTAGAGCTACATCTACCTCTACAGCATTTCTCAGGGGAGTCCCTCCATGGGAAATACCAGAAGCTGCTACCTGGAGTTCTGTACACACCTTTACCAAGCATTACTACCTGCCTATCTTTTCCAAATCCAGGGCAGGGTTTGCTACAGCAGTCTTGCATGGCCTACTAGCCAGCCCAAACTCTTCTTGACTGCCTCCACCCTTCCTCAGCTTTGGCGACTGCAACAGTGAAACACGAAGAATATAATACAGTTGTGTACACTTATAAATGTAGATGTTGGAGTGTATTCACTGTTGTAGTCCTGGTTTCCCTCCCTCCAACCCCCTGGTTTTCTCTCTCTCCTCTCTATGGCTAGTCCTACTGGTATTGGTATTTACATTTTACTGGTGATATTTTCCCCACCATATACTAGCTCCCTATTTGGGGGCTCCTGACATTTGGGGCAGGAAAAACTGATGTAATGGCGTTGGCTGCCTGTTTTTATACCCCTGACGACCTGACGTCATGGAAGAAGTGACAGCATCTGATGCAGAAGTACTAAGTCTGTGGTATTCGGGCCAACTGAGGGCTACCTGCAGGCAAATAACCCAAGTGTGACGACTACAACAGTGAATACACTCTAACATCTACATTTATGATAAGTGTACACAACTTTACTGTCTGCAAGATGGCAAGTAAGGCCGCTATGATTTGTTAGCTCCAGTCCACTGCCAGATGAGACAGATTGCATTGCGCTAGGCAGTATGTATGTTTGTAATCAGAATGTGATTTCATAGCATTCAGTATGTGATAAGTGAAAAGTCTTTTTGCTGTAACACTGCTGCTGTTTCTAGAGCTTATTTTTTAATGAAAACTTTGAATTTTTTGTTTCTTGCTGTAATAGTTACCTTTACTTTTTTTATTTATTATTCAAAGCAATTTTGTTTTCTTTTTTTTCCTCTGTAGGCAATGTATTTAGTTTATAGAGCTCTTGAAAAAGAGTCTGTTCCTTCTGTTTTGCCCTCGTCACTGCTACCACCTTCTAAGAGAAAGAAGGCCGCTGCTAATCTTCCTGGGTCTGTTCCTGTACTTCCTGGAAGCCCACCTCCAAAAGACAGCCTTCGCTCCACTCCATCACATGGCAGTATGAACAGCCTAAATAGTGCAGGTAGCTTGTCACCCAAACACACAGTAAAGCCATCTCAGGTATGTCTTAGTTCTTAAGTATATTTTTTTAAAGTTTGTTATATTAATGCTTGTTTACTGTATATATTCAGTAAGGTAGGCCTTTTCTTTAACTGGCAGAGTTTCTGGAAATGCTAGATAGAATTGTTATACATTTTGATCTTTGTGTGGAGACGCAAAACATCACAAGTTAAAACTACTATTGGGATTATTTTAGTTGTGGCTCATAGTAATGATGTAGCCCTTTACATTGCTCATTATTGGCTTTTTTCAGCTGTTTGTTTCTGCTATTACAAAATTCATATTTTGCCTCAGTCGAGTAAGTCTTGACAACTCAGTAACTGTGGATGTTACATAGGATTGGTGCTCATATCTTGATTGTGTGCTTGCTTTGCTGGCTCAGGATTATTTCACACTCAGCTTTGATGGTGGAGGATCAGAAGCTTGTAGTTTCTACCTTGCCAGGCCTGGCATTTTGATTCATATTCCAGTACTGACATTGCACTGCAGAACATATATCTTTTCAGTGATACTCCTGCAAGGTTTTCCGTTTAAGGTCTTGCTTTCTTTGAGGCATGTGTGAATACTAAAGGTTTTGTAAAGAGGGGTAAACATTTACAATGGCCAGTGATGTAATAAAATACTTAATGTATTAAACAGTTTTCCACTCAGTGACATTTTGTATATTTTATCTTGTAAAAATACATCGCAAATAAAATAAACGTTGTGCATAAGACTACGGTAGTATGATTTTACCATCAGTTAATTTGTATTCTTCTTCTGACATAAGTATGTACTTCACTTAGTATCCAACCATTTTAATTTTCGTAACTCATACTTTTGGAATTTGTAAGTATCACTTTGTCAGTGTCTTGCAGGGAGGTTAACAGCTGAAGCATGACATGATTTTGGCCATCCTGTTCACTCACTGCTTGGTTGCAGGTGTAAGTCTGCTTGGTACGTAAAGCTTTCTCAGGCTTCAGCTCCACGTCCTTCCACACAGTACACCATGCTGTATTCTGCCTAGATTGTCTTTGTTGCTTGTCAGGTTTGCACTTGCAAATGGCCTCAGGTTTGTAATGATTTTGATAACTAAAAATTGATTTCCAGTTGTGTTATTCATCCCTTCTGTGAATTATTCCTGTTTTCTAACTCTGCTTTATAGTTAGAACTGTACTTTTTGGTTTCTGTTACTAGACATTTTGTCAGCAAGTTGTTTCCCTACCTTGATTTTCACCTTCCATTTTTAGGGGTACTTTTCAGCTTTCTACTGCCAATCATTAGCGGACCGGAGTTCCGCTGTGGCGATCCCTAACCGGGAAAAGCCGAAAGACAACAGCAACAACATCTGGTTTCTGCTTTATGTGTTTACTTTTGCTTTGATAGTGAAACTGTGTGCAGAGAGAGATAGAGAGAGAGAATGTGTGCGTGTGTATATCTTAATAGCTTCAGTAAAACAGAGAAATCTTGTTTTAAAAAGTGTGAGTCATACAGTTGCAAAATATTTACCTGGGGCACATATGTTCTATGAGTAGTGCATTTAAGATCTCAGCATTGCAGGTTGACTGAAATGTGTAAATACTTAATAACAGAACCTCAGAAAGGAGAGAGAGAATTAATTAATAATTAAGGGTTCATTAGCCAGAGAAAGTGATGACTTAAGGGAGCCACCTTCTCAGCTCTCCAAAGAGTTTCAGTTGAAGTTCGACACCTAAACCAGGAAAAATAGCCTTAAAAGAAGGGAAGAGCTTGAGAAATTTCAGTCTTCCATGTATTTTGCTGCTTGTATGGCCTAAAACACTAGACAGGAGAATAGTAATCCTCAGCTAGCATTTCTGGTGTACCTAAGGTGCTTGTTAATGTGGATGACAAAGATGAGCCTAGATTACCTAGAGAGGATAGTATTCTCTTCCTTTAGAGGTAGGGTAACTTCCTGAAGACATTTATTCATCACGTCTTCCCTTTTCACAAGGTTAGCATGTTCTTATTGTAGTCACTCAAGCTACTGTGGTGTATGACTATGGGAAGATGATGGGGACTGTCTCATAGGTCAGATTAAGATGGATGTAATACTTTCCATCTGTCTCTAGGACACACAGGGATTCTGTGCCCTTTACCTTCTGTTTTCTTGTCCTCCTTATTGACCCCCCCCCCACACACACACACACACACACTTTGCTGCTAGTTTTGATGGTACTGGAGAGCACAGAACAAATGTTAGGGTTGATTGAGGTAGTGCACTGACCCACACTTCAGTCACTATTGTGGAGTAGACTTTTCTTTCACACAGAAAGACACTGCCATAAATGTCGGCTGTTTTGGTATGGTCTCCCTACACAACAACTTCTGTCTTAGCCTTATGTTTCAAGGTAGGAAGTCAGTTTTGGCTTTCCCACCCTGTACCCTCAACGTGTTTGTCTTCCTTTGTCTTCACCCTTTGGTTTTGAGGAACTTTGTGTCATCATTGGTTCTGAAGCACCTGTTTTCATTATTAGGAGCCAGTAGCTAGTGTCAGTGTATGTCTAAATGCTGGCACTGGTGCAGGTCATTTCATTATTGATTGTCTGGCATCTGCGATGTTCTTCGTGTTTCAATGTTGCAGTCATCACATTTGGGTTATCCCTGCCAGGGTAGCTCTCGGCCGGGACGAATACCAGAGACTTAGTATTTCTGTGTCGGTTACTGTCACTTGAGGACTGATGTCATGTTGTCAGTGGTATAAAGTAAGGCAGCCGACGCCATTACATCAGTCTTTCTTGCCATGGAACCCGAAACAGAAGCAGTTTGCACGAGTGTCGGTTGACTGCTAACTGAGTTTTCATTTCCGAATTGAAGTTGAAGTTTTCTAAAGCTAAGTACCCCTTTGGGGATCCTTTTTTCTTGCACTAACCGATGTCAGAAAAAGTTAATAATTCTCGCCTGTGGAAAGCAAATACCACACCGAGACTTCCACTCTTACTCCGTCACTTGTCTAGGCCCAGACCACGACGTCCCCTGTTGTCGCTTCTGTGCTTTGTTTATCGCCAGAACTGTCCGTCATCAAGCCCTTATTGTAGCCAGATATTTTTGTCTACAGTCCTCAAATTCCAATATGGCTTCGGTAAGCCTTCCAACAGCATATCTTTCAAAAAACGTAAAGATAGAGACAGACCGCACAGCTCCAAGCCTTCTGATGACGCTTCCGTTAAGCTAGTTGTCAGTCCTCTGGTACTCAGGCGCTTTCACAGCCCCTGATGCCCACTTCAGTTGATTTGCAGGCCACTACCGAGACCCTTTCAGAGTCCAGTATGCCGCAAAACTCTTTTTCCTCTAAGGATCCTGCAGTCATCTCTAGGTTGGATGGATCCAGAGCTGCTGAGCAGGCAACGGCTTCTTAGAAAGTCCTTTGTACCTATGAATCGTGACGCAAACAGACGTCTTCTTTCATGACTACTGTTCTTTCGAAAACAACTGAGTTCCTTAGACCCACGGTATGAACCACACCCAAGAAACGGGTTACCCACTCTCAAGGCGCCTGCTACTTGCCTCACTCTCAAATGCTTAAAACGGCAGAAGACCTTATCGTACTGATCAGGGGAAGCTAAGCTACCCCTTCAAAAAGGAAAAGAGATCTGTCCCCAGTCGTTTTGTCTGAACAAGAGTCAGATGAATCTGATGCATCTGACTATGAAGGCGTGCAGCCCCTCTCCACTTATGAGGATTCTGATGCAGAGGAGGCCATTCCTTCAGCCTCTCCCCCAGAGGATTTTTCCTTTGGGGTAACCCTGCATACTTTAAGGGAGCATTTCCAGTGGGAGAGTCAGGACTACCCTCAGTCTAAAAAGAGACTCAGGGAATTCCTAGATCTTCCGCAACACAGACCCTTGGCCATCTCTCCAGTCCTGGATGTTTTCCTTGAATTCAGCTTGACTCCTGCTCCCAGAAAACCAGACAAGTACTACAGAGTCCCTGACTCACACAAATATCTTTTTAAAAATCCAACATCTGACCCTGAGGTCATTTCTCAAGGGCGAAACGAGATTAAAGCAACCTCTGCTAAGAATCTCACCC
Organism: Protopterus annectens; assembly: GCF_019279795.1. Classification (NCBI taxonomy): domain Eukaryota; kingdom Metazoa; phylum Chordata; order Ceratodontiformes; family Protopteridae; genus Protopterus; species Protopterus annectens. The sequence goes on along the minus strand of NC_056747.1, from coordinate 147,075,267 downwards.
CCTCAGACAGGGATTCCTGAGCATTGGACAGATGGAGTAAAAAAGTATACACCTCAGCTATTCTTGCTATCGGGACATAAATTGTCAGTTCCATATGCCTAAATATCAGCAACATACCTTGGAACTCCTTAAACAAAAAATGTCCTCCTTTCCTGCTTGGGCAGAATCTAAAGATTTACAAGACTTAATGCATTCTGCAAGTTAAGTAACTAAACACACCTTGCACTGTGGTTTTGATGCCCTAGAAGCTTCTTGCAGAGCAGCAGTCACTGGATCTGTCATTAGAAGACATGCATGGCTTAAGGAACAACCCCTGCCAGACCATGTCAAATCTAAATTGTTGGATGCACCCTTGCACAAAGATAACTTATTTGGCAGTAAGACAGAAGAGGTCTTAAAGATGGAAGAAAAAGCAAAATCTATGCAAACAGTTAGATTTCTTACAAGTCCAGCCCTCTAGGTTCAGCAGGTATTTGCCCTCCAAGCACTGGTCCTTTCCTGCTCCAAGTAAACAGGCCCAACTTAGGACCTCTGGAAACGGACCACCCCTCAGACAGCAGCCCCAGGGAATGCAAAGATCTAAGCAGTGGACTATCTCCACTTCAAAATCAGGGAGTTCTAAGCCACCCCGTTATGGTAAGAACTTACAATGACTCACCTCCTCCTGACCTCCCCTCTGCCCACCTTCACTTACCCCTAGGAGGAAAACTTTCTTTTCACTTAAGCACCTGGGCCACCATTACCAAGGATCAGTGGGTTCTGAACATTGTATCTCAGGGATACAAATTCTCCTTCCACACCCTTCCAACCCCAAAAGGGTTCCCAAATCTACCGCCAAATCAGTGGGCAGAAGCTCAAAAGCATATCCATTCTCTGCTCTCTTTGAGGGCAGTAGAGCACATTCCTGCAGAACAGATAGGCCAAGGCTTCTACCTCTAACTTTTTCTGGTGCCCAGAAAAGAGGGCACCTGGCTCCCCATCCTCGATCTATCCATTCTAAACACCTTTTGGTGATCCCAAAATTCAAAATGCTCACCCTCCAGCTGCAGCTACCCATGCTCTCCAAGGACGCTTGGCTAGTCACCCTGGATCTAAAAGAGGCCTACCTCTACATTCCTGTCAGGGAATCATGCAGAAAATATCTCCACTTCAGGGCAAGATCTCAACACTTTCAGTTCTATGCGCTTCCCTTTGGCTTATCTACTGCTCCCGGAGTTTTTACAAAATGCCTGGCTCTGACCATTGCCTTTTGCAGACTAAGAAATATTCAAATGTGCCCCTAATTAGACTGCCGTATTCAGGCAGACAGTTAGGAAAAGCTGCTCAAACACCTGGCCTTTGTAAAGAGTCTACTAACCTCCCTAGGGTACACAATCAACGAAAAGAAATCAAAACAGGTGCCCACCCAACGGATGATCTTCTTGGGAACAAGTCTGGCCACAACATTCCAGATGGCATACCTTACACCAGAGAAACAAATTTTCCTGTCATCCTACTTCTCTCAACTGGCCACTATGTCCCAGCTTTCTGCAAGGAAAATCCTGCAAGCTCTGGGGTTCATGGCATCTTGCATACTCCTCATTCCATATGCCAGACTGCATATGAGGAAACTTCAGTGGTACCTAAAGACCCTTTGGTGTCAACAATCTCAAGACCTGGAAACTCTTCTACCTATAATTCCTTGCCTCAGAAAGAATTTTTTTTGGTGGGCAGCATCATGCTCCCACAACAAGGGACTGCCCTCTCAACACAGATGCATCAGACTACACTTGGGGTGCACACCTGGATGGCAGGTGCATACAGGGCCAATGGAGCCCACAACAAATCCCTCTGCACATCAGTCAAAAAGAGATGATGGCTGTGCAGCATGCCTTGATCGCTTTCAAACCCCTTCTCTCTCTCCAGGAGTTCTCCTGATCAAAACAGACAACACCACTGTGATGTGATGCATCAACAAGCAGGGAGGGACTCACTCCTACCCTCTATGCAGGCTGGCCATGACCCTTTGGCTCACAGCCTCTTCCATGCAAATACACCTGTTAGCACAATACCTACCAGGCTCTCTCAACTCCCTGTCATACCAATTAAGCAGAAACCTTTTGGACCCACACAAGTGGCAGCTCAACAGAAGTACCTTCTTTCTAATAACTCAGAAGTGGAGAACCCTGAAGGTCGACCTCTTTGCCTCCCACACCATCCATCAGCTCAGCAAATTCTGCACCAGGTAGCATCATTGCATGGCTTGGAAAGTGGATGCCCTGTCCTTCCTCTGGGTCAACCTCTTGATCTGTGCCTTTCCTCCCCTTCCTCTCATCCTCTGGGTACTGCTCAAAATAAGGAAGGAAAAAACAAGGACCATTCTTATAGCTCCAGACTGGCCCCTACAGCACTGGTTCCCCTTGCTGCGCAGCCTGTCCCTGCTGCCTCCATGGCATCTTCCTCCGATTCCAAACCGCCTAACACAGAGGGAAGGGGAATTCATGCATCCCCAATTGCAGACGCTCAATTTGGCAGCTTGGCTTATTCCCTAAACCCGAACCAATCTGCCATCCTCAGTAAACAGGTTCTGGATGTTATCCATGAAGCCAGATGTCCTAGCACCAGAAAGTCTTATGCAGATAAGTAGAAAAGGTTCTGCACCTGGATCCAGGCTAAGGGGGCCAGTACAGCACAGCCTTCCATCCATCTCATCCTGGATTACTTAGCTGACCTACTGCACAGTGGTCTCTCTTTCTCCTGTATAAAAAAATCATGCCTCTGCTATTTCTGCTCATTTTCTCACTGAGCAGCCCCTTTTCTCGCACCCTTTGATCAAACAGTTTCTCAGAGGGGTTAGCAATTTGAGGCCCCCCAAAAGGGCACCAACACCAGCTTGGGACCTTAACTTTGTCTTGCAAAAGCTCACCCTGCCTCCTTTCGAACCAGCTTCTTCTGCAGAGCTAAAATTTCTCTCCTGGAAGACGGCCTTTCTTCTGGCCATCACTTCAGCCAGAAGAGTCTCTGAGCTGCAAACACTCATGGCTGTGGAACCCTTCATCATCTTCCATGCAGACTGGGTATCCCTCCGAACTATAACCCATCCTTCATGCCCAAAGTGGTGTCCAGTGTGGCTCTCAGCCAACCCATTCATTTGCCCACCTTCTTTCCTAATCCCCAGAACAAGGGGGGAAGGATTCTTCACTCTCTAGATGTACACAGCTCGGATACTATCTGGACAGGACTAAACCCTTCAGAAAGTCTGATCAGTTGCTGGTTAGCTTTACTACAGGGTCATAAGGCAAAGCCATCTCCAAGCAAACCATTTCCAGATGAATTGCACACTGCATCCATTTCTGCTACAAACAGCATGGTAAGCCTGCCCCCTGGGGTCAGGACACACTCCACCAGAGCAGCATCCACCTCTGCAGCTTTCCTCAGAGGAGTCCTCACCTGGGACATCCTGGAGGCTGCCACCTGGACATCTGTTCACATTTTCACCAAGCATTACCACCTGCCTCTCTTCTCTAAATCCAGGGCAGGGTTTGCCTCTGCAGTCTTGCAGGGCATCCTAGCCAGCCCCTAGCTTCCTTGAGTACCTCCACCTATTTCCTCAGCTGTGGGAATCTACCCAAATGTGATGACTGCAACAGTGAAACGCGAAGAACATAGTGCAGTTGTGTACACTTAACATAAATGTAGATGTTCGAGTGTATTCACTGTTGCAGTCCTGGTTTCCCTCCTTCTACCCCCCTTTTTTCTCCTTCTCCTTTTGTTACCCTTCTTCCTTGTTGTTCTCCTTTCCTTACAAGGGATATATTGGTATTTATTTTCCACTGGTGGGGTTCTTCCACAAGAACCTTGCCTCCAACTTTGGGGGCTCCTGACAGGTTAGGGCAAGAAAAACTGATGTAATGGTGCCGGCTGCCTTACTTTATACTACTGACGACCTGAAGTCAGTCCTCAAGCTACAGCAACCGGCACAGAAATACTAAGTCTCTGGTATTCGGGTCGGCCGAGGGCTACCCTGGTAGGGATAACCCAAACGTGATAACTACAGCAGTGAATACACTCGAACATCTACATTTATGTTAAGTGTACACAACTGTACTTTCTTTGGACTGATGGGTTATTTGACATTGACTGTGGTGATAGACACAATAGCCACCCCAGCAACCCTGAAAAGGGGGCCTACTCCTCAGAGTCCCGTAGTTCATCCTTCTATTAAGAAGTCGGAATCATTTGACTGCTGTGAGAAATTAATATCTGCATTCCCTACTTTTATTTTAGTGCACTTAATTATCTTTCAGTGTGACCTTGCTGATAGAATGGACAAGGTGCTGCAAAGGTTGCCACAGGCAATGAAGTTTATGATTGAGCTCCTTTCTCAGGGAGCAGCTCTCTTCTTTTTCTAATTTGACTGTGTAGGTGACTCAGTTTTGTGGATAGAGCAGTGAGAGTAGTGGGTGCTGGCATCATCATTCACCATCAATGTCTGAGTGTGCCTTTCAGGCTTTGCAAAGCTTTCAAAGCATCCATCATCAGTGTTCTGGTCATGGCACTAACATTTTCAATACTGGATATTGGGGGAGGGGGGGAGAGAGGGGAGGGTAAGATTGTCAGGACTGTAGGTGTCCACTTTGTGACTACTTATTGCAGTTTTGAAAAAATGCGGAAGAGTCATCATTAATTGTGGTTTATGCAAAACCAGCAGAAACAAAAAGAAAACTATAGTCTGGAAAGAGTCATTGTGGCCATGGAGCTTTTCAGAATGAATGCCCTCCAGAGAGGGAAGTAACAGCAAAACCAGCACATTACTGTAGCTCCTTGTCCAGTTGGTCACAGCAGCAGCAGGGTCGCCAAGGGCTTGTCTGACTCTCCCACTCTGAGGATAGTCTGTGTATCCTGTCTCTCTCTCTGTATGGGTGGTCATCATACAAGGAAAATGAATTCAAACCATTTGTTTGAATGTTGAAAGATGTTTTCCCTTCCCCTCTCCAGCCCCTCTTCCTTCATTCTACCCCATTAGAAGCAGAGGCAAGAAAACAAGTTCTGAACCTCATGCAAAAATGGCCATCTGAAAGGTCCCACCAGACCAAGGAGTGTCCCGATACTACTCAAGATTATTTTTATGCCAAAAAAAGACCTCAGACTAATCCTAGATGTCACTGAACTCACAGTGTATGTTCCTAAAAAAAATTCGATATTTTTAGTGCAAATGCTTCTTCGTTGCTTGTCAAGAGGATATTAGATATGCTTTCTGGCCTCCAGTATGCTAACCTGCTTATAAAGATTAGGCAGTTGATTAGGTTCTTTTGCTTACTGGTTGTAGCCATACATTGCAAACTTTGGGTTGCTCCATTTGGTCTCACATCTGCTTCTAAAGTGTTCAGTGTATTTATAGCTGCGGTCATAGCACACTAGAAGCTGAAGGGTTTTGAGATGTTCCTTTATCTAGGTGACTGGGTCCTAGCAGTGCCATCTCTGGATGCCTAGTTTCAGCAAGAATTTATAGAGCAAGAGTCCATATGCATTATTGTGAACACTGAAGAGTCTCAAAGCTGACCCTTACCTTGATATGTTTTGTCATAGATGCTCCGTTATGCAGTTTCTCCTCAAAAAATTTGTAAGCATACAAGACTCATTTTTGTTGGTGTTTACACACTGCCAGCCTTATTTTGGGCAGTCCCTTCAAATTGCCCATCCCCATGGTGACTGTCATCACAGATGCCTCTGCCCAGTGGTGTGGGGTAAGAACTTTAGTCATGAAAGATGTTCTGTGTTGCATGGTGACATTTGGAAGCCGACCTGCACATCAAGATGATTAGAAGTGACAGTGGTGCTGTTTACAATACTGCCCTCATGGTACAATTGCCATCTGCACCAAAAGCTTTGCTATAGTTTGGTATGTAAACAAGCTAGGTGGAATGCTCTCCTACCACCTATGTCAGTAGGCCCTAAAGGTGTGGGGGTCCTATAATCTACACTGTATTTTTGTACACAATTCCATTTCTACATTGATAGGAGAAAGTCAGGAAAAATTTTCAGTTTACATGCTGTGCTGCCAATAAATTGGATTTGATGTCTGTAAGGCTGTCCTGTGCAAGTGTCTTTCAAAGGCGCACTGTATTTTGCTTTGAGAAATACAAGTCGTTTGCATCCACTCTTAGAGCAGATTCAGCTAGAGCAGTAGCTACCCATCAGGCATATCTTAGACATGCAGTCTTGGATGATGTTGCATGGTTAAGATATGAGCTTCACTGTATACTTAAGAAGGTATAAGTTTAATGTGATCTCAGGGTCTAGAGCGTGTCTTTTTTAGGGTCACTCACTCAAGTGAGATGCTTTTATAATACTATGGAAGCAGAAAAGCCTGGGGCTCTGCCCTACAGGCTTGAAGAGGATGGACAATATTTAGATTGATACCAAAGTTATTTACTCACCATAACAAAATAGGTCTGTGTGATCCTTGTCCATCCTCGTCAACGTCCCTATCCTTCTTCCACTGATCTGGGGAATAAGTTTTGGGGGGAGTTTTTATTTATTTATTTATTTATCCTATACAAGTGTTATTTTTTTCCATTTCTTGTTCTTTGACGTTGAGCAGCACATTAGATATGGAGAGTAGAAGATGAATGCTGTGCATTTTTGGGTTCGGGGGAAAAGCTAAAGCTTGAGAGAGTTTTCATGCACCAGACTGATGTAGGCCTGTGGTTCAAGGCTGGTAGGTTTGAAAAAGATGGACCAGGCTCATGTAGCTTTATCGTTACAGTAAGTACATAACTTTTGTTTATTTCAGTACTTTTGAAACTATTTTTGAACACACTTTCCTCATAGTTTGATGTCGCTTTCAAACCATGATTGTGCTACTTATAACTGTTCTTGGAGTAAGGTTTGACAAGTTTTTATTGTGTTTATTAGTGTTTATTCATTGTGAATTTATTCTTGGGGAAACAGGCATTTGACAATTTCCCTCTTATTTGCTGGTGATGCAAACAGAAATGGAAAGCCTTTTGTGACTGATAGTGTTGAAGTAAAGTATTTGTTCGGGTTAATTAGTTTATATGTTCAGAGCCTTACCTAGATGTGGATTCCCTTTTGGATTTATAGAAGTTAATTGTGTGTATATGTTCAGAGCCTTAGTTAGGTATGGATCCCCTTTTGGACTTATAGATATTATGTATGTGATGTAGGTTGATGTCATTGCTCAGATGAAACTGGGAGCTAAACTGATGGAATCTACTACAGTTGCTAGAGGTCGACACCAAAAATACCCTTTATTTGTGTTAATTTTTGCTCTTTACTTGGGTCCTTTGAACAACAAAACTACTAATAACCATAGTGAAGTACTGAAGTGCAAAAGAAACTGATAAACCAAAACACATCAGGAGCTGTTCCAGTACCTGTAAAGGCCTCTCAGTCAATCAAGTAAAACACTTTAATAATCACTTTAAACAAAAATAAAATGGATTTAGCACTTTTGTTTGAAACTCCAGAAACTTCATCAGAATTCTGATGAAGTTTCTGGAGTTAGAAATGAAAGCGCTAAATCCGTTTTATTTTTGTGTTTAAAGTGATTATTAGTGTTTTACTTGGTTATTCTTTGAACATCAAACTGAGAATTTTGCAGTGGCAGAGTTATCATTATGGAATTGGATAGTGTCATTGTATGTGGATAATTAATTTTTATTTCTTGGACCAGAATGAGGATTTAGACAGTGCCTTTGAAGAGTTAAGTACATTTGTGGAGATTGTTTGGGACATGAGGTCTTTAAAACTAGAATGTTACTGGTAGTATATAACCCTAAAGTTCAAGCTATCAAAAAATATTCATTTTTGGTGAAGCAATTGTTTGTGAAATGTTTAGGAATTAGGTGGCTTGGTTCAGTTAATCGTGGCATTAACCTAAGGAATCAAGAACAACTTAGGAAATGAAATGTAGGCATTGAGTGCTCTATGTGATGTAAATACAAATGCTGTATTTCTAAGTACTTAAATCTTTAAAGCATTGCTAATGCCATTTTTTGATGTAAATCTGTTTCTTTAAGAGCAGTTGGGTAATGATGTGTATTAGTGCTTTTTTTAATACCTTAAGTTATCATTTAAGACCTAGGCAAACATACGTTAACAAAAAAGAAAAAAAGAATAACATTTTTCCATTTAAATACAATGTACATCACGTCCATTTTCTTTGCTACTATCATCAGTCCAGTATTACAACACATTGAGGTTTAAGGGAAGGCAGGAATTTAGCACTCTTCCTCCTCCTGAACATTGTTGTGCATGTGTAGTTCCTACAATTTCCTTTTATTTATATGTAATTTGTTCATTCCCTTTCCTAAAGAGCCATCTTCCAGTTTTTTTATCTATCTTATAATGCTCAGAATCTCAAAAGCAGTTTAAAAAGACTTTGATTTCCATTTTCTAGTAATTGCTTTTTTGGCAGCAAACAGAATTAGACTAAATAAGTCCTTGCTATATATATTGGCAATTCATATCCTGTATCCCAGCTCAGAATAGTCATTTCCTTACAGCCATTTGCTCATCCAAAATTTCTGATAGAGTACTCTGTAGGGAGTTTTTTAAAATCTGCCAGCTAATCACATTCCTAAAACATATGTTCCCAGTTCTCTTTTTTTCTCCATCTCACCGCCAACATGTGCTATCTACCTGAAGAAAATTTCTTTGAGGTATGCTTGTGGTATAAAAATACATGTGCAAACGCATCCAAGCAAAGATCTTAAACCTCCTGGACTTAGGTGTGTACCTGGGAAGCCATACAGATGTCTTAGTATTATATTTTTTGCAAATTGCTTTTCCAGACTGTTTTCCCAATCTTTTGTAACCTCCTGTGATTGATTATTAAAGTTATCTTGCAATATTTTATATGCTGTACTAATTATCCCTTTTTAAAAGGCTGCTTCTTTTCTGGACTATACCAGTGCAGGTCTTTCACTTAAAATCCTCTTTTATCCCTTTCTCTTTGCCCGTACTCTGAGATCAAGCCCTGGTAGGGAAGGCAGTCCCTAGCCTGTAATCCAGATATCTTCTTGGCCTCATTCCACTCCATCTCTCCTGCCTGATATTTGCTCCCAGGATCTTGATTCCTTTGCCAGGTTTCTCCAATAAATTCCAGCCACCTTTTGCCTATTTTGTGCACCACTATTTGCAGTCATCTCTGCAAAATCCCCTTTCTCTATTCTTGTATTGGCTTAGATGTCCTTTTATGTTACTGTTACAGTATTCCTTATGGGTAGGGATCCCCTGCCAAGGATAGCCCGATGTCCGGCCAGTGTACCAGCACCTTAGCTTGTAATAGGGGCATTGTATGTCACACACATGCTCCCCGCACATGGCATAGGTCATAAGGGTGACGTATGGATGTACTATCCTCAGAATTTTGCCGCTAGTCTGAACGCCATCTTTGATTGTCGATCTGAACGCTCGTCCGTCTGCTGGTTGCGAACCTGTTTTTCAGATAAGTGCCCCATCGGGTTTTTCTTGTTTTCTTTTAAACAGGGTGTTGATTTCATGTCATCCAGAAAGGGGAAATGCCAGTGTGGGAGACAGATTCCCAATAAGGACCGTCATGAGCAGTGTTTATTTTGCTTGGGTGCTACGCATGACCATATTTCTTGTCGCATTTGTAAGATATTTGTTCCAAAGACTTTGCACAGTCATATCTCCTCTTTAACAATTTACCTTGAAAACCAACATCTTAAATTATTGGCTCAGGCTACTTTGGTGGAATTGTCTTGGCCTGAAGGCCAGCCGACTGCGAAGAAGATGACCAAGAAAATTCAGTCGGTTTCTTCAGCTGTACCGCCTCTACCAGACGTTTCTCTCAAGGCTGGTGAAAGCCTAGAGGATAGCCTGTTTTTTCAGTCAGTTTCCTATGCTGCTATCGTTTTGGAGGCCAGTGTGGAAGATCTGGCTTCTTGCATGTTTCTGGAGGGCTTGTACCACGGCTGATTATTTCCAAAGGGCCTTGGGGTGTTCCATAAATCCTTGTTAGGGAGGTGCTTCTTACTAGGCTTATTGAATGTAGGCAGGGGTCCAAGCCTCCTAAGATCTTTAGAGTGGACATATACTTAAAAAAGAAGCAGAAAACTAAGCACATTTCTCCTGCTGCTGAGGACCCATCATTGTGAATTGCAGGATTTCACACAGCATTTCTTCAGTGCTGTTATGGCTTTAAAGCCCCCACATGGGGTCTCTGTTCCTGCTTCACCTTGGTCTTCTACTCCTCTTAAGAGGCCAATGGTGCAGGTTTCATCTGACTAAGAAGCAGATTCTGATGAAACCTTAAATTATTCTTCTCGGATTCCCTCTCCTTTTGGTTATGGTTCTAAGGAAGAGGACTCTTAGTCCTGATTCTCTTTTCAGGAAATGTCTTTTGGAGATACAGTCCCACTTAAACTCCATCATATGGAAGACTGTACTTGTGTCACAGATGTCAAGCCCTCTGCTGTTCCCTCCTGTTCTTGCTGTCTTATTGGACACTTTTTTCCTCATCTTTTCAGGCTTTTGATTCTCGGTCCCCTCCTACTAAAAAAAAAAAAAAAACCTGATAGTTTTATAAGGTGCCTGATAATTGCAGATTACTTTAAAGTTGTCCCTGTCCTGACCCTCCTGTTACTTGTTTCTTCTAATAAGCCATCTAAGCTTTTGCCTTCCAGTATGCTGCTTCCCTCTGACAAGGACAGCAGAACCATGGATAGACCATATGTCCTATGCAGCCTGACTGGAAAAACTCCAGCTGTACTCAGTCGCATATCACTTACTCGGAGGTGATCTCTGCCTGACTTACAAAGCCATGTCCAACTCAGAATTGATGGACATGCTTCACCTAAAGAAATCCAAGTCACTGCGAGCCACTCGCTGTAGTGAGCTAAACCACGCCACAACAATAAATAGAACATGCCGGAGGGATAGATTCCTGTCACAGAGACTCCCCATGCTTTGGAACAAAATTCCTAACTACATTAGGCAGAGCCCCTCACTAACACTCTTCAAAAGAAACATTGACGCGTGGATGGGTAACAGAAAATACACCTCTGGGATCACTTCATTGGCTCTTCTTGACAGAGGCTCAGTTAATTAATCAGTGGGACAGGGAAAGCTGACACACTCTGGCTAGGCTTATAAATGCCCTCGGACAGATAGCCTAGTACCTACCAGTGAGTGGGTAAGAAAGTGTGTACTGCTGCTACCCTGGCCTTTTGGGCTGTGAAATATCAGACCCACAGGACCAGATATGTTTTAGCTCTTTCTTTCTCAGGCTTTTCAGGTTATTCAGACCTGCCTGACTCTGAAGGGAAGAATTCTGTTCTTTCTTTACTGGGGTCTTCTCACATAGCTCGCCATTCCATTAAATGCAGTTATGATGCAGCTGATGCCCCTTCTAGGGCTGTGCCTTTGATTTTGTGTTGAGAAGTTATTCCTGACTTCATCTTCAGCCTTTGCCTGATAAGGATAAGCTGATGGATCCTCCTCTAGATAATAAAAATATCTTTAGTTCTGCAGCTGCTGAGCTTTTTAAGTCTGTTCAGGAAAGGGGTAAGGCTGTGAAAGAATACAAACATATTTTTGTTTCCCTTGTCCCCAGACTTCAAAGAAACTTTCCTAATAAACCTGCTTTTGTCCTTTGGCAGTCTTGCCCTCTTCCCAAAGGTAAAAAGGGGGGTGGTAGGAGGGCTCTGCCTGCTAAGTCTACTCAAACTGTTACAGCTCAGAAGTCTCCTTTTCCAGACAAGCCTGACTGCTTTTTTTCCCCCACTCCTCAGTTTCATTCCTCTTTGTCTTTCCCTGCCCCATCCAAATTGGTTAAGGATCACTCAGGATTCTTGGGGGGTCTAGCCATCATTTATCAGGGGTATTTGATGGTTTGGAAGTCCCTTCCCCCCTTTTAGGACATTCCTCAACCTCCTCAGGAACAGATGCCCTTTTTCCCCGATCTTCTTCGGAATCGTTTGTCTCCGGGAACAATTCAAACAGTTCCAGCTCCTCAGAAAGGGAATGGATTTTATTCCAGAATGTTTCTAGTCCCCAGAAAAGAAGGCATCTGAAGACCCTTTCTGGATCTCTCTCAGCTCAACACCTTTTTGAAGGTTTCCTCCTTTTGAATGCTAGCCCTTCAAATCTTGTTACCTCTTCTACCTCCTCAGGCTTTTCTTAGTGTCCCTAAATCTCAAGTATGTCTCTCTTCATATTCCTTTTTATCCCCTTTTGGGGAACATTTTACATTTCTCTGTTGCTTCTTTGCATTTTCAGTTATCTGTTTTGCCCTTTGGCTTGTCTGCTGCCCCAGGGGTCTTCACCAATTACCTTGCTGCTGTGATTCCTTTTTGCAGGATTAAGACAGTACAGATATTTCCTTATCTGGATGACCTGCTCATTCAGGCTTCATCTCCAGAGATTTTGCTTCAGCATTTTTACTTTGCTGTTTGTCTCCTGCAAAGCCTAGTGTTTACAGTGAAATTCTAGAAATCCTTCCTAATGCCTCCTCAGGATCATATGTTTCCTGGTTGCAGGCTCCAGACTATACCAATGCTGGTATCCCTGCCTCCTCCCAAGGCTTTAATTCTGTTTGCTTTATTTCAATCCCTTCTTCCTCTGGCCTCCATTACAACCAGTGAGTTTCTGAGGGCTCTGGGGTGCATGGCTTCGACTATTCCTGTGCTTACTCTAGCCAGGCTTCATATAGGTTCATAGGTGTGTACTAGGCTAATGGCCCTGTTGCCTTTACAAGCCTAGCCCATAGGATTTAAACTGGCATTGTGCCACCCGACCTTAGTTCCCAATTCCTCTGTCAAGTAGAGCCACTGATGGGAAAGCTTTACTGGTTCCTAAAGTCAGTCTGGCTTCAGCATTCTCATCCTTTTTAGTTTTTCTGATTCCCCTTCTCCCATTCCTCAAGCTGGAGCATCACTGGTAGATTCATCAGTTATTTCTAAACTCAGGGCTTCCTTTTCATCTTCCAGTCCCTGCTCAGGAACTTTTTCAATGCCTCAGACTCAGGTTGGGGGGCCTCCTTTGGTCCTCTGAAAGTTCAGGGCCTTTGGTCTCTTTGTCAGGAGGAGGACCATATTGATACCAGAGAGATGAGTGGTCTTCTCATGGCCCTTTAGGCCTTTCATTCTTGTTTCCATCCATGGCCCCTCAAAATCTTCTCAGACAATACCACAATGATGTGGTACATCAGCATGTGGGGGGGGGGGGGTTATCTCTTGTGCAGACTGCCACTTCAGGTTTGGGATCTAGCTGTCCCCAGTATTGGGTATATATTCCTTCTGATCAAAACATTATGGCAGATTCTCTAAGCAGGTCTATAACACAAACTCATGAGTAGATCCTCACTGAGATGTGTTTCTGGACATTGTCCACCAGTTGGATACTCCTCAAGTAGATCTTTTTGCCTTCCCTCTCAGCCGGCTTGTCCTCTGGCTTGGAAGGTGGATATCATTTTTCCTGGAAGGGGATATTCTTTCCCCTTCTTTTACAGCAGGTCTTGTTTGGGATAGAACAGGATGCTCCCAAAATCTTGTTGGTGACTCCCTCTTGTCCCAGAGACAGCATTGGTTCTCTCTTCTGCATTTAACCAAAAGCAATCATCACAAGATAACTCTCAGGGTGGACCTACTCACATAAGACAGGGTACCTCTCATCCATTTGTACCTGTTCACTCTTCAGCCGACACTGTGGATGATCGGATTTTGATCCATTTTAGGGACTTTTTTTTCTGAAGACATGCTTCAGGTTCTACAGGAGGCCAGGAAACCCAGTACCAGGAAATCTTGTTTATCCAAATGGAAGAGATTTTCTCTTTGGTGTCTTACTTGTAACCTTGATCCACTTTCTGTGGAAGTTCCTCTGGTTCTCTCTTACTTGTGAGAATTGTTCAATGCTGAGTTGGCATACTGTTCTGTTAAGGCCCACCCGGCAGCTATTTGTACTTGCCTGCCTTTGACTCCCCCTTTGGCTTCTAGCTTCGAGTCAAACAATTTCATAGTGGTATCCTTCATATTAGCCTCTCAGGAAGCCTATTCCTCCTTCTTGGGACCTTAATTTTGTCCTGGAAAAATTAAGCCAGGCTCCTTTTGAGCCTGCAGCTTTCAATTTCCTTACAGCATTGTTCTTGGAAGACCGTTGTTCTTTTGGCCCTTACCTCAGCCAGGTGGGTGTCTAAGCTGCAGGCCCTTATGGCTGTTCCTCCGTTTTTTTTTTTTCAGGGTGTCTCTTCGTACTTATCCTTCTTTTATGCCCAAGATGGTTAACGAGTTGTCTCTTTATCAGTCTATTCATTTGCCCACTTTTTTTCCCTTCTCCGCAGTCTGCTACACCTTGGATTTGCATAGACAACCCAGATATTATTTGGATAAAACTAAAGACATTCATAAATATGTGCAGCTTTTTGGTTCCTTTCATCCTAGGTATTTGGGTTTAGCTGTTTGTAAGCAGACTCTTGGATATCCAAGGCCATTTCTTTTTGTTACTCCTTGCATGGGAAGAGCCTTCCTTCATCTGTTAAGGCTCATTCTACAAGGGCTCTGGCTTTTTCTGGTACTTTTTTCAAGGGTTTGGATGCTAACCCCATTCTTGAGGCAGCTACTTGGACTTCTGTGCGTACCTTTACCAAGTAATGCAAGTTGGATGTGGTTTCTAGGGCTAGAGCTGGATTTGCCAGGGCTATTCTGCATGGTTTTCTTGAGGGCTGTGCTGGCCCTTCCTTTTCCCAACTTTATTACTGAGCTTTTATACTCTCCCTACTGTAAGAAATACTGCAGCAATGATATGGAAGGACATAGTATAGTTGTGTAAAATCTTACCATAACAGTAAATGTCCTTCTCTTCAGTGTTGCAGTATTTGCTCCCTCCATCCTTCCTCCCCTGTTTCTTTCTCTCTTTGGATGCACATGTTACTCCTTTCTCCTTGGACTGCTTCTTCTGGAGCTCTTCAGTTCTGTGGATGGTACATCTGTACATCACCTTTATGCCCTACACCATGCACTGGGAGCATACATGTGACTAGACGATGTCATTATTGCAACTTAAGGCTTTGGTATACTAGCTGGACATCTGGCTACCCTTTGCAGGGGATCCCTACTGTAAGGAATACAACATCAGTGAAGAAAAGGACATCTATTGTTATCATACGATTTTACACAACTGTACTTTCTTAGAATGCTTTTTGTTACTCTATGAATATAATATTCTGCATGGTTGTTCTCCTTAAGGATCAGCATCCAAAATCCCACTCCGTCTCTTTCTTGAAGTTCCCCCTTGCTTCATCATCATCCCTTTCCATTTTGAATTATAACCTTCTGCTTGTATTATGTGTATGAGCCTTAACACTGTAGCGCTAAAATATCCCTTCAAATGAGATAAACTTAAAACCATCTTGTTCTGTTTGAAGATCTACTTTATTCGGCAACCAACAATAACTGTGGCACTAAGGATGAATGATTCACTTAAAATCAAGAAATATGTCCAAAAAAACCCATAAAAGTAAATCAAGCAATGAGGCGGTATAAAAAACTTATTAAAATCTACTACAGAAGCGCTTTGACAGTTGAGATACTGCTTCATCAGATGTTCAAAGATCTTAACTCATGCATGTGCTTTAAATAATGCAAAGCATGGTGCCAACAACCAATCGGATATATTCCCTCCAGCCACACATTTCTCTCCATGGGCATTTAAAGTAAT
Organism: Protopterus annectens; assembly: GCF_019279795.1. Taxonomy (NCBI): domain Eukaryota; kingdom Metazoa; phylum Chordata; order Ceratodontiformes; family Protopteridae; genus Protopterus; species Protopterus annectens. The sequence goes on along the minus strand of NC_056747.1, from coordinate 147,059,583 downwards.
AACACAAAATACTCTATATACATGTTTTATATTAAACCATGAAATCTTATTTGTATAATGGTCTAGCTTTCAAGAGGGGTTTTAATGGAACCTTGTCATTAAGACCAAAACCGGAATCAGCCTGCAGCCTGATTATCCATTTGGCTTCAGATACCTTAATTTTATTCTCTATATCCCTCCTCTATAATCAGCTGTTCTCCATAACTAAAAACTTGAATGTATGTGTACGTTCACAGTTATGTATATGCTTAGCTAATGCATTATTAAGGTGTCCTTTCTTCATGTCATCTCAGTGCTCTATTATTCTATCCCTGAAGTGTCTGTTGGTCTTGCCTACATAAAACATTCTGCAGGAGCAAACCACTAAGTACACCACATCAGATGTGTCACAACTAGCTGCTGTATTAAATTTAAAAACCTTGCTAAAACCTGGGTGTAAAAATTCCCCAGTGGAATCAATGTATCTGCAGAAACTGCATTTCTTGCAAGGAACTGTGGCCCCTCTCTGTTGATCTGTGTTCACATCCATGGGATACCAAAACATACATTTCAGATTTCTTAAAAGAGAATTTGTTTATCTCCTACAATATTCTTTATAGCAAAATCACTAATTAGCATAGGCCCGTTTTACTTCACATCTGTTATATTGATGTTCCCAAAAAACATAGGCATGCGTACCATATCACAAACGGGCTTGACAGAATTATTTGTGGGTTACCACTTGGGAAAAATATGGTCTTACTGTAGTTTGCCTGTAAACATTAATATCTGAATCTTGCTTCTTTTGTAGCCCCTTTCCCTCAGCCTAACTTTCAAATCATTTAAATCATCCTCAAATTTTCCATCATCAGGATTCAATCTTGACATCCTGAACCCTTGCCCTTTGACTATATTCTTAAAAATGCGACTTGGATGCATGCTGGTCGTATGTAATAAATTATTTCTGTAACATCCTTTCCTATAAATTATAGTACAAACTGTGTTGTCAGTTTTTTATAAACTTTAACATCAAGAAAGTTAATTTCACTCCATGAGGTATTCATGTCAAACCTCAGGAAGGATGTACTTCCATTTAAATGGTCAAAGAACATAGATAATTCACCTTCATACCCATCCCATAATAGGAATAAGTCATCTACAAAGTGCCTATAGAAGATGACATGTTCACATCTGCAGGCTCACAAAAACGTACAATTTTCCCATTTAGCCATCATTAAATTTGCATAGCTATTTGTTGTGGGCGTACCCATCGCAACACCTTCCTTGTGCAAATATAACTCCTGATCAAATGAAAACACATTTGTTTTCAAGTATTCATTCTGTCGACAGGCATATTAAATCTGTAGAATTGTGAGTTAAGGTTCCTTGCAATACTAAATAGCACCTTAGCCTGTCAATGCCCTTCACATTAGGTATTATGGTGAATAAAGAATGTATGTCAAGTGTGACAAATAACAAATTGCTGGGATTCACATCTCTCATTTAAAAATTTGTATAAATCATTTAAAAATTGCCTTGTATCCCTTAAAATCTATTCATGCTTGTCTACTATTGGTCTTAACATCTTCTGTGTAAGTGGATAGAGGTTCAGTACACCATCCCGACCTGAAACTATAGACCTGAATGGTGGACATAATGGATCTTTGTGTATCTTTGGAAGCCCATGAATCACTGGAATAATGGGGTTATCTACCAAACAGTATCTAAACATACCATAATCAATACATCTGCCAAGTAGACAGTCATATAATACATTATATATCCTAGATGAAATAACATTTATATAGGATTCAGGTACCTTTTCATAAACTTTGTCATCACTTAACATACTTCTCCTGGAATCAAAATAATATTTACGGTCCATAACAACAACCAGACCTCCCTTATCAGCAGCGTTAATAAGGACAGATGGATCATTCTTTAGATGCTGCAGGGCTTCCCACACACTGCTGTTTAAATTCACATATTTCTTATTTTTCTGGTTCATTACAGTGTGCAACTCAGATTCACATAACTTACTAAAAGTCTCTAAAACCGGGTGGTTAATTGGAATAAAGGTGCTTGGTTTTCTAAAATTACTCACTGAACTGCTGTTGCCTAAAATTAACTTTAAATCAACAGTCCTAACAAACATTTTTAAGTCCACAATGGCTTCAGTTAGCCCTACTGCTTGTGAGGGTACAAAAGGCAAGCCAAGCCTTTATTTAATAAAGAACATTCACTGTGGTTAAGTGACTTATTTGATGAAATGTTCCATACTAATGCGTTAAGTCTTGCCACATTTTCTTTATAGTCCTCGACTCTTTGCTCTTGCTGTATCTTCCATTTCACTCTCCCCTGGTTTGTTGTATGGTCTCTTGGAGTTTGTGAAGTCTGGTTTGCATCTTTGTTGAGGTTTATAGGAAAAACCTGGTAATTCACATCATCTTTAGATACGTGTGTTGCGGTGAGGTCAATGTTGGCTGACGTACTAGTTTCTCTAACAGCTTCTCTGCTGTCATTGTGTTGTACAGTAGCAACCTCTGTCACTGGAGGTGCATTATCTTTCCTTTTGGTTCCACTGTCCCTTACCGGGACTACTTAATTCCACTTAACTCTTGCCCTCTTTCCCTCCCAGATAACTTCCTTCGATTTTTAATTATTGTCCACAACTTCCCCTTGAGTTGATAAAAGTATGCCTGACCCATGTATAAGACTAAAGGGACTAAAAACATTTTCACTGCATGTATCTTAACATCCATAGCCATAAATTAAAGTTTCTGTTTTTTCAATTTTTTGTATTATCTTTTGTTTAGTGTCTTCCCACAAATCCTTAAATGCCATAACAGAATCCATATTCCAAAATATTTCATCTTATGACCCCATAATTATGGGTATTACTGAACCAATTTGTTTGTGGGTAAATAATTTATGGCTATAGCTTTTGTTTTATCTTCATTAATTTTACATCCCAAAAAGACTTGAAACTGTCCCAAAATGTTCTACAACACTGAGATGTCCTTTTCTGGATTTGTCAGGTACAAAATTATCATCCGCAAAGTCAGTGTTTCTAGATTACCTGGATAATTATATTCTTGTGTTTTCAAATCCCTTATTTTCTTTGTGAATGCCTCAAAAATGTAAACAGTTGGAGGAAAGAGGGCACACCCCAACTTGGTTCCTCTGTTTAAACACAGCTTATCTAAGAGGAACCCTCCCACTTTAATTCTTATCTCTGATCCTCCATATATCCTTCTAAATAGCCTTATTATTGTATCGGGGAATGCAGATGTTTCCAGTGCCCTGTTCATAAAATCCCAGCTTACTCTGTTAAATGCTTTCTCTGCATCAAGACCCACCAGCAACAGAGATATTTTCTTATGTTCTGCTTCCATCTGGATCGTCATTGTTTTATTAATGTTGTTAAATGTTTGCCTCCCCACCACACTGATCTATACCTATCGGTTTTGGCAAAGCCTTTGCTATTCTTTTAACTAATATAGCCAATATAGACATAAACACTTTGTGGTTTAAAATTGAAATGGGTTTATATGTAGCTTGGTCTGAAGAGTCTTTGCCATCTTTAGGTAACACAGGTACTATAGCTTTTTTCCAAGATGTTGATACTTGCACTCCTTTTAAAATACTGTTAAAATTTTCCAGATGTTTAGTACTTTTTTCCCTCCTAATTTTCAGGCTTCCACAGGAATACCATCTTCTTCTGGAGACTTTCCTAAAGAATTGATTATGCATCACTGTTTTTATCACTTTACCTTCTGTTTTAACGGTTAATTGTTGAGGCTCGTGTACCTCTAACATTGGCATAATTAAATCTTCCATAAATATTTCCATTTCTCTTGGTTTCCACATTTCTGTGCTTTTTGCAGATTTTTATAAAATTTCTGGACTATCTTTAAAACCTCTGCATGATATCTGCTTATTTTTCTTGTCATGGGTTCCCTATGTTTGGTGACAGCGCTTTCAACATTTTGTTGCCCAAGTCATTGTCCTCAAAGTTTTTGTGCTCTGGAGTTATCAAAAGATAGTTACTTAACTGCAGTCTTTCTAAAGTTATGCATGTTATCCAGATACTCGCTTATTTTCTGTTAAGCACTCTGCGTTTTCTCCTCCTCTTGTTCTGAGAGATTCTCCTTATTCTGCAATTCTTTTGTCCACTCCTCTAAGTAATTTCTGTTACGTCTTAAGCACATCTCTTTCATTTTGGCCCTATTTTTAAACTTCATTTTAATTTTATCCCAGTCACTAGCTGAAACTTGTGAAGATCTTTATCTTTCCTAAGCTTTTTTTTATAATTTTCACCACCCATTCCTTAAATTCCTCTCTTTTTAACAGGTACGTGGGAAAGTGCCAGTGTCTTATTTTTACTTCATTACTGTGTATTTTATCTTAGTTTTTATTGGTACAGGATCAGAAATAGTTATTGGATATGTGTCAAAGCTTTCAACTAAATGCATATGTTTCTGTGAAATATAATTTCTGTCTAGTATAGTGCAGTTATTGTACCTTGGAGAATAATATGTAACTTTTTGTCAGAGTTCTTACTGCTGAATTCACATCTTCCAAACCAATTATTTTCATAAATTTCTTCAGAAATTACCAGCTTACCCAACAAAAGTAGCTAACTACTGGGTGTTATGCAAGTTTTATTTATTTTGTGTTTTTATAAGTTATTAAATTAAAGGTGCTCACATTTGTTACAACTACTATTGGCTGCCTTTTATTTCTGGCTTTTTTTTTTTTAAACAGTTCTTGAGAAACCTCTTATTCAGCAAGCATTTTCTTTGTTTGCCACTGCTTTTTGCAGTTTTATCAGTTTATCTGAATGGTTTGCAAAAACATCTGTTTTTCCAGCCTTTTGTTGTTGGAATTGATGTATTCCTGTTCAGTGTTTCACTTATTTTAATCACCAAAGTTGAAGCCTGAACTACTTTTTGTTGAACAGTTGCAGAATTCTTCCCAGACAGTATCTTTGTACCTTTTGTGGTTGATTTTATTTCAGGTTTTCCAAATTTCTTCTTTTCCAGGTAGTGTATTTTACTAGCGAGTAAGTGAATTTTACAAAAAAAAAAAAATCATTTTCAACGGTACTCCTTTTTTTTCAGTTTCTTTTTTCACACTAGGAGAGTTGGTTATGTTCTTGATCAATGTGCATCAATCTTTGAAGACCCCATGGTGTGTATTAGCATGAGGAGAAATTAGCATTGATAATGCCATAATAATAAGTAAAGTATGCTGTGTAATAGCTAGAGCAAAAATTCCTTCATGTTGGATTGTCATTACGAAAATATTTGATTTTATAATTGTGCTAAAGGATGATTTTCCTAAGTAATGGCAGATAACGTATGAGTTTCAAAGGAAGACTGATTGTCCTGAGTGCTGGAAGACTGTAGTTCAAGTGGAGCCTTGTTACACCTTGCTCAGAGGTGGATTCTTATGTCTGGAAGGGGGTTCTCAGGATGAAGGTCTAATAAAACTGTATAATTGCTTGTCTGAATTGGGTGCTCTGATTGGAGAAGCAGGGTCATTTGAAGCCTGTTCCAATTTGGTTTGAACTGGCCCAAGGCTTTGGTGTATATTTTGACTTTATTCAAACAGTAGAGAAAACTGTTTATGGACAAAATTTTCTGTTGGTTTTAATATACTTTTTTCAAATTTGTCTTAAACATTGAATAGAGTAACTTGTGAGTAGGTCCTATTTCAGTTACTTGTGGAAACAAGTGTCTTATAAGCTGTGCAAGGAAGATGTATGGTTAATTATTTCTGAATGCTAGGATACTCGAGAGATGTATATCAAAAATGGATGTTGTGTTGCTTGATATCTGAAGAAAAAATGAATGGACAGAAATCACAATTAGCTGGAAATGCTTTAAAGATATACATGGGAATGGACAATACAGATTACTTGAATTATGATAAACTGACAAAAGAACTTAAGCACAGACCCTGTGTTACTCCTGAAATGCAAGCTGTTTTGCAGTTAGCCTTTTATTGCCTGTAATATGGCAAATGTTCAAATGTATAATCGTGAAGATGCTGTTAAAACTGGTTAGAGACAGATATTTACAATTAAACAGAAATTGATTTGCTTACCATAGCTAGATTTGAGAGTGTTGTCTGCTATATAAGAAAGTGGTTATATCAAAGTGATTCCAAAATTCAGATAAGCTTGTTACTTCATTTGAATGTGTTATAGCAAATTGTACTTTGTTTAAAAGTGAAACGTGTTTCTGTAAAGCTAAACTAATAGTTAACAAGTTATCACTGCTTATGAAACGTAGTATAACTATTAATGACCTAACTTGTTACAGATGTCTGAAGAAAAACCTTGTAGCCAAAATTTTTATCATTAAAATGAACTGTATCGCTGCTAAGATTGTATAAACATCTGAAATGCATGCTATGAATGAAATGCCCATGGAATATGTCAGAATATATCAGAATATATGATATGATGTCTATTTTCATCAGTTTCAAACGTATGGGTTATCAGATTAAGCCACTGCACCAAATCTGAAGCTTCTTCAGATCCAGAATTCTGACTTTTCGCCTTATCTATAATCCCCTCTACTCCATTTTAGCAGCTGAGATTTTGTTTGCCACCTGAAGTGATTGGATGGGTCAGAAGAGCTCTCCGCAGTTGTATATCCTTACATTTAACTTTGACTTACTTCTCCTACTGAGATATTTTTCTCTATGTATGTATATTGTACCTTTTTTTTAGTGTAGTTTTCTATATATATTTGTTATTTTGTAGATTTAAATAGTTAGGTGTACTTGTTGTTTTCAAAGTTTTGGGTCTGTGTTATGTCCGTGAGCTAATGGCTCTTCGCTGAACAATAACCAGCGAAATCTAACTCCCACGAATGGCCATTTCAGCTAATTTTTTTCTAGGGGGAATAACACATAGCCATCATCAGGAATTTGTCCATTTCCCCACTGTATTGCGATCTCGGAGTTGGTATATTTAGTTAGGGTGCGTGTTTGTGGGGCACCAAGGCCCTCACTTTGAAGGGTTTTAAATTTTGTCTGGTTTTAGGTTGGTGTTCAAGGAAGTTAGATTTCACTGGTTGTCTTTTGGCTAACAGTCGTTCGCTGAAAGGTGTTTTTGCAGACGTAATATAGACCCGAAGTTTTTATAGCTGTTACCCCTAATATAGTTAAGATAGTGTGTATATTCATTCATTCAGATGGCAGCTATTTCAAATTTTTTTACTGGATGCAAGGACACACTTAGAGCTGCATTGAAAATCGCTAAAGCCTTTTTGAAAAGCACCTTTTTTTTTTTTTTAAAACCCTCAGTTAGAGACTCACCTCCTCTTTGGGGGACATTACCATTATGCTGTAAGCTTTGACCTAATTTCCATTTCAACCTACAGCCAAAGCAGATGTCAAGGTCCTAAATTAGAAGACAATTTTCTTAGTAGCAGTTACATCAGCTAGATGATTTTCAGTGTTTCAGGCACTTTCATGTAAGCCTCCATATTTGGTCTCCCATAAGGATAGAGTCGGTCTTAGAACCAGTGTGTCCTTTATCCCCAAGGTGGCATCTAAAGTAAATTGTCCATAAACTTAACAGTTTCTTACCTAGATGTTCGAACAAAAGAAGTACATTTTGTTTTTGTTAGATGTCCACAGACAACTCGGATTCTATATTCATAGAGCAAAGCAGTTCAGAAAAGATAATCAGATTATTTCATTTTCTAAACCAAAGTTTGGGAAAGCAGTGACCATAGTTAGTTTATCAATATGGTTATCAGATTGTATTTCCTTTGTCTAGAATGAGAAAATGTTGACTTTACAAAGTAAACCTTTAAGGCTTGTTCAACTTTAGCAGTAACTATTTCTACAGCCTTTTCTAAAGGACTCTCCATTGATGACATATATGCAGCAGCCAACTGATCCTCACTATTTAAAGTGGATGTGCTAGCCTGATCACCAACTTCTTTTGTGTCCACCATATTCAAGAATGTTATTCCTTGATACCACCCAGTTTGATAGCTTGAGATTGTGTCCAATATTTTTGAAACTGACAAAAATAGACAGCATTTGATATGAAAGTTGTGTACTTACCATAACATTATAGATGCATTGTCTGACTTTCATCCCATTCAAACTCCCTCCTTCCTGCCCTGTTGTATACGATTAAGCAGACCATTTATACCCTGTCTGTGCAGTCATGTAAGAGTGTCATTACTCCTTTTCTACAGATTGGGATTAGCTGAATCAAGGGGGTGTCTGATAGATTGTCTAAATTTATCCCAACAATGGGGCAAACTCTATCTGAGCTTCTAAGGTGGGGTACAAGGAATTATGGGTAGAGGAGTCAGAGCTCTGAATCCAAAGAAGCTTTAGATTTCACGGTCAGATCAATCAAATAACATGAATCTAACATTGCGGTAAGTACATAACTTTCGTTTAAGCTCAGACTCTACAACCTGTCACTGTGCAGTGACTAAATTAGTGGAATGTACAATATTCATGGAAGACAAATAACTGTAAGGTTTACTGGGTTCAGACAGTATGGTTACTTTAAAAGTCCCAAGTATAATCTAAATAATGGAACAGAAGGTAGAGCAAATTTGTGTGGCCCAGTCCAAAACAACAACAAAAATACATCTATAGCATTTCATACCATGTTAGGAAAAATAATATAGCCTGTAGTAGTAGTACCTGATGATATCTATAATGTTACTGGGAAACATTTTCCCCAGTGTAAAACCCTGTAGACGTTATGAAAAAAGCAGAGGTTTAAATGATTTATAGCAGAAAGCATTAACATATCGCACATTTCTGTAATAGGCTGTCTTTAGCTGTCAAGCAGAGTACTTCTCTACAAGCTTTAAAACCAGTTTGGATGACAGTATGGTTGATTGCAAATGTTTATCAGAGATGCAGTGAGAAATATTACTTCATTGAGGACATTGTTAGTCTCCCACCAGAACTGGTCAGTGTGGCTGAGCTTTCTCAATGGTCTACTTGGCTGTAAGCTTAGTAAAAACATATCCTGTGATCAAAAAAATAATCGGCCACGTGTAGTGTTACCTCAGAATAAGAATGGGAGGAAGGTTGGACCAAGGCATTCTTCTGATATCCACTTAGAAAGACGAGATCAAAACAAAGCAAAATAAGTTAGCACAAAAGCTGCTAAGGGAGCTAACCATATGAGTATGGCTAAATGATAAAAATAGCCCCATAAACTAGTGGAATCCTGAAGTAAGAACAAACTAGAACACTCTATGCATTAAGATAGTAAAATATGACAGTGTTAGTACTTCCCATTGTGCTTTCTTCAGTACTAGCCTGGATCTGTGGCGTACAGGGGTGGAGCATTTATTTTTTCATCCAGGTGACCAGAGATTGATTAGCAGCGCTGGCACTTGAGAAACCAGGCAGAGAAGGAGATGAGTAAAGGGGCATGGCCCTCTCACTTCTCCCAGTGGGTGGGAGGGTGTTCATGTGCACTTGGGGCACACTGGGCAGTGTGATTTCCCTAGTGGCAGACCACTGCTTATGCCTTACTTGGAGGGAATGCCTCTAGCAGATGGCACATTATACAACCCTTCATGGTGTTTAGCTGAGTTTGTGCAGCTAGGGCTGGGAGAAAGGTAAAATATGAATGGCTTCTGATGGCTGTTGAAGTGATATCACACCTGGTTGACCCTTACCCCACTGAAGGAGAACAAAAGGGCTGATTGGCTAAGAGGTGGCTGATGGTAGACAGCAGAGATAAAAAAAAATGCAAGGTGCTTAGCTAAGCACAAATAAGTTATTTATTATTTATTTATTTATTTGTTAACTGGGTTAGTCCAGCTGGGCTTGTAGCCCATTTTCAGTGGAGACCCGAGGAGAAAAGCTCCGATACATAATATAAAGTACATAGATTAGCATCATTATAATATATCTAAATATACAGAGTATGCATCATTATATGATGTAAGTTCAAAAATTTGTAAACTTACAAAAGGCAGAATCACAGAGTTGCCACATTAATAATAGATAAAGTGAGTTGCATGTGTCAATATTTGTCTGTACAGGAGTAACAGTTTTACAAATAATATATATACACTGCTTTGCAATTAAGAGCATGTCAGTTTGAGAATATGAGTAAGGTAGGCCAGAGACATGCATGCAAAAGATTTTTGGAAAGATGTTCTGAGCAAGATCTCTGAAGTTTATTAAAGTTGGCAAAGAAACGATTTTAGGTGTGGAGTTAGTAGTGTGGGTGTTTTAGGTGGGAGCATGTGAAGGACATTCCCATTTGGAGGAGAGATGGGAGAGAAGCATGGATTTGAAGTTGTTATGGTTCGGTATATTACGTAGTGGTGTGGGGAGATTAGTTACCAATATATGTACAGACCTGAAAAAAGAAAGTCAGTACAGTCAAACTTAAGTTAATTAATCTGACCTTTAAATAAATGCACTAAGTTGTGGCACTTTTATGTTAAAATGCATTGAAGTATTAACACTGCTTGGGCTACTACTTATTCATATCCCACAGTTTCAGACTTTTTCACTGAACTGCTTACCATTATACCTTTATTTCTTACATTTCTATCGGTATAGAGTGCTCAAAACTTTTAAGATTATTTGCACATGCTGATAGCTAGTCTCCAAATAAAATCAGTCAGCAACAGGGAAAGAAAAAAGTTAACTTTGTAGATGTATGAACGATTCTTTCGTAAATTTAACTTTGAGTGCAATGTACAGACTTTCCTTGGCAAGCTTCTTGTTTAGCCTGAGAGCATTTGATAATGGGAAACAGAAAATCAAGCTAATAACTTTGCAGATGCAAGAAAGCTTCAATTATATATGCCTTTCATCATTTTGTCTTATTTTCAAACCTGTTTGCTTAAAAAAAAATTTGTCTACAGCTTAAACAGACATTAATTTTAACATATTTTCTTGTAAAAAATGGAAACTGTACTATCTTCTACAGATATTAATATACTTTTACACACCACCCCACTCTGGTTGCCCAAGAAACTTTAACTTGCTTTTGACCAGACTTTCTTTTCTTCTTACAGTATAAGTACATATTACAACTAAACAAGCACTTGCTTTAACATTTTAACATGTACAGCAGTCACTGATAAGATGTCACCATTTCACATCTAAAATATTCATCCACACTTAAAATGGTGCTGTGGTAGCATTGTCGCCTCACAGTAAGACATTGTCCTGTTCGATTCTCAGCTAGAGCGTCTTCTGTGTGGAGACATGCGTGAATTGGCGTACCTTCATTGAAGGTTGTGCGTCAGAGCTGGCAACTTGGCATATAAAAATCTACTGCCAATCATTAGCTGACCGGAGTTTCTGCTGAGACGACCCCTAACCGGGAAAAGCCGAAAGACACAACAACAACTTAAAATGCTTCCAGCTGCATACTATGCAAAACTGCTTTACAGTAGAACATGCAATCTATATCATGAACATTTTTATTCAAATAATAAAAAGTGTTTTATTTAGTTACTTTGTCATATTCTGTTCAGTCTTCTAAATGTCTGTGACATAAAAGGGTTATATGCTTTACATTTCACTCACAAGTTTAATGACATCTAAAGCTCCAGTCTTTCTCAATCACATTTTTTTGCAAAACTATATTTTTATGTCTATTTCTATATCCACTGGGATTGATGCTTTATATTCTCCCATTTTTTCACTTCATTCTGTTGTTGTTCTTCCTGATCATCTCAGTCTCTGGTTCAAGTCCAAGGTACTTCTGTTTCTTCTAGTCAGATCCTGTGCTTTTTCTGACCCAAGCATTTTTCTTTGGAACAATGGAAAAAGTTTGACTTTGATCCTTTTGGAAAAAATTGTTCTTTAAACAGCTGGATACAGAAGCTTGAATGTCACACCTATCCCCTGATGTCTGAGATAAACTAATTTTCTGTCTGATGTACACTGACTCATTTCCCACAAACACTCAGTCTTCAGTTTTTTATGCTTTTCATTTGTGTCATAGTTTTGCTAGGATCAACTCCTGCTGGTATGACTGCAACTTTTCTAATGTAAGTCCTGGCTGTTTCCCCATTCCCCTTCTAATGCAGTACTCTCAATTAACAAATATTGCTGTGGATCACCAGTTCAGTATGCTTTCATAAATTTAATGCAGTTTGTTCCTTCCATTTTATTTTGTACAACAGAAAATCTCCAGTTTCCTCGACGCTTTTTTTCTTATAACTCTAGTATTTTTTTGAAATGCCTGTTTTGGTAAAGTTTCATACTCAGCCAGCCTTAATTTCGGCCTTTTGTTTTATCACATCATCTGAATAGCTAGTTAGACTTTCTTCTATTTTTCCAACCTTTTGTTATATTAGTTGATATATTCATTCAGTGTTTCATTTAATTAATTGCCTCCGAGTACATTTTATTAATTTTTTCCTCAGAATTACTTGAAGCTATCCCAACTTGATCTGCTTTTTATAAACTCCTAGATTGTCACTTGACTAATGACATGGGGGGGGGGGATTCTAAGCCTAGCCAAGTTTTCCCGAAAGAATAATGAAGTCCTGTATCCAAACAGGACATTTGAGGGCCAGGCATTAATAAACTACCTCTGTCCATAAGGGATATCGATGGCAGGTCTGGTATACATTTCTTGTTCCCCATCCACTGGTCTAGGTTAGATGGGAAGTGTGTTCCATAGAAAGGGCAGTCTCTGGGACACACATCTGTCTTTCCAGCATATTCTGTTTGTCACAGACAAAGTTCAGATCCCTAAACCTTGTATTTCTTGTACTGTTTGACTTGCGAATTTGCAGGAGATTCATAAGTGTGGGGTTTGCAAATGCTGTGTAAGCCAGGCATAGATCACCCCTCAGCAATCTGTAGGAAACTGAGTAGAAGGAAAGGGCTTTGAGGCACTCTGGATAATGCAGGTTTAATGGCATATATTTTGTAATGAACCTGTGAGGTTGCTCTAGCTGCTGCATATGCCTGGTAGGTACATACTGAAGGGACCAGTGTACTCTGATTTGTCTGATAAGGGTAGAGTACAGTGGGATAATGACCTCTTTGGACCAAGATGCCATGTCCTTGCATATAAGCTGCATAACATAAAAGTGTTCATCACCGTAGCCACATGGTGGGTGAAGGTAAGGCTACTGTCTACGTGCGTACCCAGATCCCTGTCCACTGGGTTGACTCTTAGGGGTATATTATCAATATGAAAATTAGCTGGGATGGTTGATATCCCATGGGGTACAATTATACATTTCTTAGCTTTGAGTGCAAGACCATGGTTTTGGCACCATTTGCTAGTCAGAGATGGGCCTTCTTGAAGAATGCTGTTGTCTTCAGGGGAATTGATGGTAATCTTTAGCTTACAGTCATCTGCAGAGTTAGTTAGCCATAAAACTTCAGTGTTTTCTTCCACTTCAGAGAAATAGATGCCAAAAAGGAGCATGTTCAGTACAGAGTCCTGGGAGATTCCACAGTGACTAGTCTCTTGATGGAGGTGGCCTTAGCTGTTTGACTTCCTGGGTCCTATCTTTGAGCCATTTGGCTGTCCAGTGGGTGATAAAGTTGTTTATACCTAATTTAATGAGCTTGTCTATGATGCCCGATTGGGATTTTGTTTTCAAAGCCTTGGGAGATCAAGGTAAGCTGTGTGAATAGTCTTGCCCTCATCCATTACTTTGGTGACCCTCTCAAAGTCCACCAGATTTAATAGGCATGCCGTCCTTTAACAAAGTCAAACTGTGACGAGTCCAGCATTTGCATGTTTACCTGTGTCCTCATTTATCATGTGCATGATGGATGTTCATCGTGTTACACTGCTGCAGTCATCACACTTGGGTTATCCTGCCGTCAGGCAGTCCCGCAGTCGGCCAGAGTTCCAAAGTCTTGGTCTGGCGTCGGTTGCTGCCGCTTCTTCCCTGACGTCAGTCCGCCAGGGGTATATAATATGCATCTGACGCCATTTTTTTCAGTCTTTCTTGCCGCACGGTGCCCGAAGCAGAAGCAGTTTGCAAGTGCCGGTCGGCCGACTCCTGAGATTTTTGAAGTCGAATTTCAAATCCAAAGTCTTCAATAAAGCTAAGTACCCTGTTGGGGCAACCTTTTTCTTGAATCAGATCGATATCAGAAAAAGTTAATTGTATTTCTTGTGGGAAGCAAATACCTCATAAGGACTTCCACTCTTACTGTATTCCATGCCTAGGCCCTGATCACGACGTCACTAGTTGTCGGTTTTGTGCTAGATTTAACCAACGCACTATAAAAAGGCGTTTTGATTTTGCTTTACACTACTTTGGCCAAAGGTTCAATTATACCATGCCGTCAGATCAGCCGACGACCTTAATACCGAAAAAACGCAAAGACAAGGATAAAGACAGGCATCCGAGGTCCAAAACCGACGACGAAACCTCTTCTAGGCCAGTCACCGGTTCTCAGTGAGGCGCTTTCGCAGCCCCTGACACCCACTACCTCAGAGCCACAGGCCGCTTCCGACTCCCATGTGGAGACATCTAGGCCTCTGGAAACTCAAGGTATTGGGCCTACGGAAACCAATCCCTCAGCTGGGTCTGGAGCCGCTGAGCAGGCATCGCCTTTTGAGGGTGTTTTCAGACCTTCACAACTTACCATTAAAACAACAGCCAATACAAAGGTACCATTAAAGCAAAGAAACAAGTACAGCATTCTCCTGGACAGTCCTCCATGCCATGAGGGAGCATTTCCATTGGGAATGTCAGGATTACTCAGAATCCAAGAAAAGGCTCAGGGATTTCCTCTTATTGCCTCAGCACAGGCCCCTGGCTATTCCGCCTGTGCTAGATATTGTGGATGATGTGTTCTCTGAATCCACCTTATCTCCTGACTCTCTGCCCCCTGATCCAGCCAAGCCAGATAGGTATTATAGAGTCCCTGACTCTCACAAGTTTCTTTTCAAAAACCCTTCTGCTGATCCAGAAACTATTTCCCAGAGTGCAAAAGGGGTTAAGGCTTCCATTGCTAAAAATCCAGTACCCTCTGACAGATTCCAGAGCTTTGGATAGATGGGGGAAGAAAGTATACACGTCTGCAACTTTAGCAGTAAGAGCTTTAAATTGCCAGTTTCACTTGCTTAAGTACCAACAGTATTTAATGGCTCAGTTAAAACAGAAAATGCTTGCAAGCTCAGAAGCTCCTGATTGTAAAGAAATGCAGGATTTATTGCATGCAGTTGAATAGGTGGGAAACATACTCTGCAATGTGGTTTTGATTCTTTAGAGGCCTCTTGTAGAGCCGCAGTTACAGGTTCTGTTATTCGAAGACATGCTTGGTTAAAAGAACAGAGTTTACCTGATCATGTTAAGGCAAAATTATTGGATGCTCCTTTACAGCATGATACCTTGTTTGGTGTTAAGGCAGAAGAGGTGTTAAAGAAAATGGAGGATAAAACTAAATCTGTGCAAACAGTCAAGGATTTCTTACAGGTACAGCCACCTCGGTTTAGCAGAAATTGGCCAACAAAGAATTGGTCCTTTCCAGTGTCAGGCCACAGAGAGGAAGATCTCAACCCCAAGGCTCAAACAGACAACGACAGTGGGACACTTCAACCCCTAAAGGAGGTGAGGACAAGTCTCAACCTTACAAAAAACAGTCACAATGACTTTCCTCTGCGTACGCCAAGCACGTCCCTTTTGGAAGCCCCCTTAGGGGGAAAACTAGCACTTTTTTCTCAAAACTGGCAAGCAGTCACCCAAGACAAATGGGTCCTGAATATTGTGTCTCAGGGTTACAGATTCCACTTTCATACTTTACCAAAGCTAAAAGGAATGCCAGACCTGCCACAAAATCAATGGGCAGAGGCACAAAAACAAATTTCAGCCCTCATGGACATGAGAGCTATACAAAAAGTACAACAGGAACAAGGACAAGGATTTTACTCAAGACTCTTCCTGGTCCCCAGAAAGGACAAAGCCTGGAGGCCCATACTGGACCTTTCAATTCTGAATACTTACCTGGATATTCAGAAATTCAAAATGTTGACATTACAGCAGCTTCTACCCATGCTGGGCAAGAAGGCTTGGCTTGTTACTCTGGACCTCAGAGGCATACCTGCATGTCCCTATCAGACAAAATTGCAGAAGATACCTCAGATTCAAAGCTGATACAATGCACTACCAATTTTCTGCACTGCCCTTTGGCTTATCTACTGCACCCAGGGTCTTCACAAAGTGCTTCGCACCAGTAATTGCATTTTGCAAACAAAAAGGAATTCAAATATATCCATACTTGGACGACTGCCTCATTCAAGCAGAGACAAGGGACATTCTTCTACAGCATCTGGCATTTGTGAAAAAGTTGCTAATTTCTCTAGGGTACACAGTAAACGAAAAGAAGTCAAAACTAGTGCCCTCACAACAGATTACATTCCTGGGTGTCAGCTTAAATACAATGGCCCAGATGGCTTACCTCACGCCATTCAAACAACTTCAACTAACTCAGTATTTTCAATTACTGGCAAAAGTCCCATCTCCCTGCAGGAAAAATTCTGCAGGCCCTGGGATTCATGGCATCCTGCATACTACTAATACCATATCCCAGACTGCATATGAGGAAATTACAACAGTACCTAAAAAGTGTTTGGACTCAACACCCTCACAGTTTAGAAGCAGTAATTCCAATGATTCCCTACCTACAACAGGAGTTTCGATGGTGGGCACAGGCTTGTCACCTAAACAAGGGTCAGCCTTTTACCCAACCCACAGCCAGGCAAACTCTAACAACAGATGCTTCGGATTACGCCTGGGGAGCATACATGGTAGGAAAATGCATCCAGGGCAAGTGGACCACAGACCAGATGCATCTTCACATAAATCAAAAAGAGATGTTGGCTGTTCAAAATGCCCTAACAGCTTTCAAGGACCTTCTACATCCAGGACAACTATTACTAAAGACAGACAACACCACAGTAATGTGGTACATAAACAAGCAAGGGGGAACTCATTCTTATCCCCTATGCAGGCAAGCCATGACCTTGTGGAACACAGCTCTAACGTACCAAGTTCACCTGCAAGCACAATTCCTGCCAGGAAAGAAAAATACTCTGGCAGACAACCTAAGCAGAAATACCATGGACCCTCACGAATGGAAATTGAATCCCCAAATCTTCAGCATGATAACACAAAAATGGGGATGCCCAGACATGGACCTTTTTGCCTCCCCACTGAATTGCCAACTACAAAAATTCTGCACAAGGACTTATCACAAACAAGCATGGAAAGTGGATGCTTTTCTGTTCAGTTGGAAAAACCTAAAAGTCTATGCCTTCCCACCACTGCCTCTTCTTTCATAGGTACTCCTGAAAGCCAGACAAGAAAAACCACAGATGATCCTGATTGCTCCAGACTGGCCACGCCAGCACTGGTACCCAATCTTAAGGAACTTGGCTCAGGGCCCACCATGGATTTTGTCCCAAATTCCACACCTTCTGACTCAACAAAACAATCAGATCCTGCATGGTCAGCTCAAAACCCTAAACCTGGCTGCATGGCAGATTCATTAGTCAAACAGGCAACACCTCTCTCTAAAGCTGTTATGGATGTCATTTTGGAGGCCAGAAGGCCTAGCACCAGGAAAGCTTACTCAGAAAAATGGAAGAGATTCTGCGCCTGGAACCAGGCTCACAGCCTTGACCCTCTTGTTCCAAACATTCCTCAGATTTTACAATACTTAACTGAGATGCTGGAGAGAGGCCTATCCTTTTCATCAATTAAGATTCACGCCTCTGCCATTTCTGCACATTACAACACGGATCCTCCTTTATTCTCTCATCCCTTGCTGAAGCAGTACTTCAGAGGGGCTAAAAACATAAGACCGCCCCGGAGAGCACCAACACCAACTTGGGACCTCAATTTCGTTTTGGAAAAACTGACCCTATCACCTTTTGAGCCAGCCAATACAGCTAATCTAAAATTTTTATCATGGAAAACAGCTCTGCTCCTGGCAGTAACTTCAGCACAAAGAGTCTCAGAGGTACAGGCGTTAATGGCAGTGGAACCTTTTATAATTATTCATCAGGACAGGGTATCTTTAAGGACAAACCCTACCGTCATGCCAAAGGTGGTATCTAGTGTGGCTCTTAACCAAACCATCCATTTGCCAACTTTGTATCCAAACCCCCAAAATAAAGGGGAGAAACTTCTGCATTCTTTTGACATACACAGACAGCTATGCTTCTACTTGGACAAAACAAAAGCTTTCAGGAAAACTGAACAACTGTTTGTAGCATATGCTGCAGGATCACAAGGCAAGGCTATCTCAAAGCAGACTATATCCAAATGGATAGAACACTGTATTCGGTACTGCTACACACAGCATGGAAAATCAGTCCCTAATAACATTAGGCCTCATTCCACCAGGGCAACAGCCACTTCAACAGCCTTTCTCAGAGGAGTACCTACCAAGGAAATTTTGGAGGCTGCAACTTGGAGTTCAGTGCACACCTTCACCAAGCACTATCACCTGCCTCTTTACTCTAAATCCAGAGCAGGATTTGCCACTGCAGTTCTGCAGGGCCTCATAGCCAATCCTAGCTCTTTATAGACCAGCCACCCAACCTTAGCTTTGGGATTCAACCCAAGTGTGATGACTGCAGCAGCAGTGTAACACGATGAACATAGTACAGTTTTGTACCTATCATAAATGTAGATGTTCGAGTGTTCACACTGCTGCAGTCCAGGTTACCCTCCCTCCATCCCCTCTGAACTAGCTGGACTTATCTATACCTTTCTATCCTATACAACCTTTGGGGTGTATTTGCTGGTAACTGAAGGTATTGTTTTTATTTTATATGTTTATTTTTGATTAGCAATATGTATTGCCTACCTACTTGGGGGCACCTGACATCTGGGGCAAGAAAAACTGAAGAAAATGGCGTCGGATGCATATTATATACCCCTGGCGCACTGACGTCAGGGAAGAAGCGACAGCAACCGACGCTGGACCAAGACTTTGGAACTCTGGCCGACTGCGGGACCGCCTGATGGCAGGATAACCCAAGTGTGATGACTGCAGCAGTGTGAACACTCGAACATCTACATTTATGGTAGGTACTTTCTTTCACTGGCCTTGCGTATGAGGCTGGTCAGACTAATGGTCTTGTTGTTACCCATATTGGTGGTTGGACCCCCTTTGTGCAGAGTAATGTCTCTAGCCGTCCTCCATTCCTTGAGCACAAAACCTGAATGTAGGCTCCAATCGAAAAGTGATTTAAGTGGGCCAGAGGTGTCAGGTTACATTCTGTTTAGTCAGCATCCCAGGATGTTAGGGCCCATCAGTGCAGTGTTTTTGGCTTTGGAAACTGCAATAGTAATGGTTGGAGGATTATGGTATGCGGTATTTCCTGTGGACTATCAGGGAGAAGCTTGAGCTGAAACTGTCAGCCAAAAGGTTGGCAATGGCCTCCAGTTCAGTGTGGGCGATGTTATTTACAGTAAGTTCTGTGCATTGTTTCCTTTGAGGTTATGGACATAACTGTAGAAAGCGTTGGGGTTGTTCTTTGCCTGAAAAGCTATTTTTTCTTCAAATTTAGCCTTTGAAGTATTAATTAACTCTTTTAGTTGCCTGTTTAGATTGGTTGGGGGCTTTTGTATGTTGGACTTTTTCTCCTATGCTTTGCCAAGATTTTTTTTCTTTTGTTGTATAATCAATTGGTATTGTGATTCCACCAGGGTGGCTTGGCTTTAGAGGTTGTCTTACTCTTAATACAAGTGGGCACAGCTCACTCTGTACAACTATCAATGCGATGTACAGGGAGTTTGTAAATAGCACAGCTTATGTTGTGGTGTTTACTGGGTTTGTGGTTGTTTGGAATTTAGCCAATATGTTGCTTTTGCTTAGTAGGGAGAGGTTAGCCTTGGAATAGTTCCCAAAGGTTTTTTTGTTTCCCTAGGTCCCTGGATTTAATTTTTATTACAAGCAGTACTGCCTTATGGCCAGATCTGATGAACAAGGGCATAACATTGGGTGAAGAACATCTTCCCCCCGTGTTTGTGAGTACAAAATTAAGTATGTTTGTACCTCTGGTAGGAGAATGGATGAACTCTTCCAGGATGTTTGTATTAATGAAGTTTAGGAATGGCTGGACTTGTGCATTAGAAGCAGTGTAGGATCCCCTATGAAGTTCGTATTGGATTGAGTGATGAGGGACTGTAGTACATTGAGATAGGTAGTATGGATTTCCTGGGACATGGATAGAAGACCTATAGGTTGCAAGGATATGGTAGGGAGACCCTGTTTTTGGTGAGTTGCACATGTATGAGTTCCAGTGGGTCATACACTTTAGTCTTGATATAAAGTTTTTAATATAGACTGAGACTCCTCCACCTTTAGGTCCCTCCTGTGCAGTAGCTGGTCTAAAGGTATGACAGCCATTATAACCTTGCTCTGCTGGGGTATTTTCCTTGACTTTAAATCAGGTCTCCATAACTACACAGATGCCTAGGTCTCCATAACTACACAGATGCCTACACTCCAGGGAGAGGAAGGCTTGCATTGACTGGAGTAAAACTTCTAACACTGAGCAGTAGCTCCTTCAGATATTCCTTTGTAGGTTCAGTTAAGTCAGGAGGTTTATCAGTTTGGCATTGCCTAAAAAAAGGCACTTTGGGTACGTAAAAGGTCTTTGCCAATATCTGAAGGCCTAGAGGGGATAAGTGCAGACCATCTCTGGGAAAGCAGCATGGTCTACAACCATGTCGTCTCAGGCCATCAGATATTGTACCCCCATGGATTGCCACCAGAAGCTAAGCCAGTTATAATCAGTCATGTTCTGTTGGTAATGTGGCTTCATCTTTGGAGAAGGTAGTATGCTGCTCAGTTGTAGGTTCATGACTGCCTGAAACAATTATTATGCATGATCATGTATGCTTTATATAGTTAAGGAAGATGCATCTTGGGTCATTAATACCTACATAGACTATAGCAAATTCATACTGGTACATGTGGTTCAATAACATGAGTACCTGTGTGACTTGACGGAACCTAGCCCCAGAAAGGTAGCTAACCGTAACTCTCTCCTTACTGAGTCTCATGAGGGGGACATCGGTGTGCTTCACTATAGAATTACCAATGACCAGGAAATTTGGCTGTGTGCTGGTTTGCCTGAAGGGACCCTTTTTTGTGTGTGCGCTGTGCAGGAGGTCTTAGTGTTTTAGGAAGATTACCTGTAAGTTCCTCAGTATAAATAGATTTATGTGTAGGGTCTTTACCCTGTGCATGGTGCAAGTGTTACTGACAACCTCTGTAGGATTAGTTTTGGTTGTCTGAGAGAGGTTTGCCTCCAAAGTTAGTGTACTTACACCTCTTGTATACTTTGTTTTATTAAAAATAAGTAGGTTGTCCATGTACATGAGGCAATTGCTACAGTGTGTCATAACAGAATACCCATCTCAATCAAATTGGCCACAGAGAGCGTCAGGAAGTGCATATCCATGGTGACTGATCTACTAGGGAAGAGGGAGGGAAATTTTAATGAGGTTCTCCCGTTCGATTCTCGGCTGGAGTGCCTTCTGTGTGGAATCTGCATGTCCTCCCCGCGGTTGAGTGGCGTTCGAAAGACATGCGTGAATGGACGTGCCTTAGTTGAAGGTTGGGCGTCGGGCTAGCATCTCAGCACCATAAAAATCGACTGCCAATCATTAGCGGTCCGGAGTTCCACTGTAGCGACCCCAACCGGGAAAAGCCGAAAGAAGAAGAAATAGGTCAGTAACACAAGGAACTTGATGAGCAACACTCAGCTATGTGTGAACTAGATGCTCAAGTAGTTAAAAGAATCTGTCGACAGTAAGGGCATTTTAAGGGAAATTTGTACTACACGAGATTTGTGTCTACACAGATTGCAAGGGGAAGATTACACTGCAAAATATTGGCATCTTTGCATGTCAGTGTTAGGCTCCACTGCAGGGAGATGTTCTAACCTAAAGACTGTAAAAAACGGTTAAAAAGTGCAGATATTCAAAAACTATTGATGCATCTGTGACAAAAACAGTGTGAAAAACAGATGCTGAAACAGTGGATATGGTAATGTAAGTCTTGGCTTGCTCTTGGGTTATGAGCCAAGTGCTCTGCAACTGTGACTCTTAAATAACAGAGGAGATTAGATTTAAAAAAAAAAGGGCCCCGTGGCCACTCTTCTTTCCTTTACACAATCTCAGGTGAGGAAATTACACAGGTCCCCTCTACTCTCACTAAAGTGGAACCAACAAGGTATTTCTAACTAAAGACTATAAAAAAAAGGTCAGAAAGTGCACATATTCAACTCAGAAACTGTGGTTTATTTTAAGAACAGAAGAAAGTTACTTGGAATGGCCCCATCCTTCCCCTCCCCAAATAGTCCCTTTCCAAGTACCTCAAGGTTTTATACTCGGTCATTGTCATCACCTCTGCCAGTAATATATCCACCCACTATGGTAGTGCTAGCCTAACCTAGTATTGCTGATTCAGTGCAGTTTGGCAGTTTCCCCAGCATCATGCAAGTTCAGTTGCATTTGCAACTCAGTTTTGATTTACTTTGGACATAGCTGTTCAGATCATCTCTATTTCAGTATGTCAGCACTGCTAAAATAGAAATCATGTTCTTCAGAACCATAGTTGAAGTCCCAACTATCAGCCACCATTCCAAGTCCTGTCGAGCACTATACTGTCACCTGAGACCACTCAAAATTGCTTGATGCAAACGCAAACAGTTAACTAATGTCCACGTCAAACCAGTTTTCCATGCTAGCAAAAAAATGGGTTTGCTGCACAGATCTGAGAAGTACTGGTTTGGCTGCGCTTAACCGTCAACAACTAGAAGACCTCTCATCCCCAGTCAGTTGTATGCATCCAGCATTACAACCTACCTTCACTCATCTTAGGTCATGAATTTTGTGCATGTCTGTAATAAGACTGTTTAACTTGCATCAAAATTTCCTTCAGGACCCACAGCTAGCTGCCACTTTATCTCCATAAGGATGATCATTGTGCAGGATTTAGGCACCATGTAGGTTAAAAATCTTAAAAAAGTCTGGTTAAAATAACTTACTGTGTATTGTACTCAAGTGGTAATTTTGCCTTAGTTTCCACTTTTTGAAGTGATGTTCCTCTCACATTCTCTTCAGGCCACTAACTTGTATTTTGCAACTTTTTGCATGTCATTCAGCTGGTGACTCTGTCCTCTTTAATTGTCTGTGAGTTGTAGAATGCTGTCCATCAAGCACTACTTTAAATGCCATCCCTACAGTTCTTCAAGAAAATACTAAAAGCTCGAAACAGAATGCGAGTGTGTGGCAGTATTAATCTCTGTCTTTGCTAAACAATAAACTGTGTTGTCCGTAGGCTTTTAACACTCTTACTTGTGCATCTAGTATTTAAGTGCTGTCTTTTTATTTAGTATCTTTTCTTTATACTTCCTGTCAGGGAAGGCAGTACAAACTGTACTTCTAACAAGAATATGAATACAGGGTATTTGGCCTTTCAAACACATTGTAAATGAGCACTGCTGCCTTGGACTGTGAGCAACATCAGCTCCATCCAAATAAGCTTCACACTATACAGCTGAAGTGAAGAGTTATGATCACTTTTTCCCAGGAATGCACCCACCTCACCCTCAGCTCAGTGCCTTCCAGTGTCAACTAATAACTTATTGTGGCTAAAATTACTTTACATTCACAAACACAGTGTTTCCCAGGAGGGGTAAAAATGTCCTTTTCTAGTGTTGCTACCCATTCTTACTTGTATGGAAGTAAACTTCTTTGAGGAGACTAATGTGGGGACATTTGTTTTCTCTGTTGGCTTAGATGAAGAAAGCCCTGAGTTTGACCAAGACAACCTGAGACTGATTTGTGGCCCTGGTGCTTGTTGGAGCAGCAGGGATGAAGAACATACTGACAGTGCTTAAGCCTGCTTGACCCCTCTTTGGAGGAGGAACACATACTGATTAGCACATTCTCTGTGTAGAATCTCTGGTAGTTACCAGAGATAACAGTGGTTCCTTTCTGCAAGGAGGCAGGGCCAGTTGATCATGTCTTATGGAGATGTACCTTGCATCTCAGTTCCTTGGAGACATGGGCATTAGGGCTGAGCACAAAACCCAAACCACTCCTAATGGCAGCCTCAATGACGATCACACAGTCAGACATTGTGGTACTCTCTTAAAATGAGCCAGCAGTACTATTAATTTATGATAGGTATAGCTAAGCAAACTCTCTATTCACAAATCAGAGGCTGACCGTATAATTCACCACGTCTGTTCAAATTTCCCTACATTTGCACATCTGCACAGAGGTGGGGTTGGCATAATGGTTAAAGTCTTTACCTCACAGACAATAGGTACAGGGTTTGATTTAGACCTCTAGTTACTGCCTGGTTATTGGCTAGGCTAATTGCTTAGTATTTACCTTTAAACATTTTCTCTCAAATATCTATATATGTGTCTACACACACACGCACACACACACACACACACACACATGCGCACACACATATATATATATATATATATATATATATATATATATATATATATATATATATATATATGAGAAAAGGAAAGTTTACCCCAGGGATCACTTCAGTGGCTCTGCTGGACAGAGGCACAGGGAACTAATCTAAGGGGGCGGTGAAAGCCAACACATTCCGGCTAGGCTTTATAAATGCCTTTGGGCAGATAGCCTAGAACCTACATATGAACCTATATATATATATCTATATATATATATATATATATATATATATATATATATATATATATATATATATATATTTATGTACGGCTCAGTTGATTGTTGACCCTGCTATAGTAGCATTTCACTTTGCAGCATTAGATCAAAAATTATTAGGTCAAGTGCTGCAAAGTGTGTGATATTGTACAGAGTGGTGCGTTTTTTTTTTTTTTTTTAAGTGAATAACCCAGCCACTAGGGATGCACAAGCCAGTGCATTTCTTTGTGCCGGTCCCAAGCCCGGATAAATGGGGAGGGTTGCGTCAGGAAGGGCATCCGGCGTAAAACCTCTGCCAAAAATTACTTATGCGGAGATCTTTTCATAATTACATACCAGATCGGTCGAGGCCCTGGTTAACGACGACCGCCACCAGTACTGTTAGCCAACAGGGTGCTGGCAGAAATTGGGCTACTGTTGGCCGAAGAAGAAGAGGAGGGGGCAGGCATGCCCAAAGGCTGGAAGAGAGGAGGAAGGTTAGGAGTGTAGTACTGAGGGTAGGAACTTTGAATGTTGGCAGTAGGACTGGTATAGGGAGAGAGCTAGCTGATATGATGGAGAGAAGGAAGGTTGATATATTGTGTGTGCAAGAGACCAGATGGAAGGGGAGTAAGGCCAGATGTATAGGTATATGGGTTCAAATTGTTCTATCATGGTGTGGATGGCAGAAGAAATGGGGTAGGGGTTATCCTAACGGAACAGTATGCCAAGAGTGTTTTGGAGGTGAAGAGAGTGTCTGATAGTGATTTTATGAAGCTTGAAATTGATGGTGTAATGATGAACATTGTTAGTGCATATGCTCCACAAGTTGGGTGTGCGATGGTTGAGAAAGAAAAATTTTGGAGTGAGTTGGATGAAGTGGTGGTGAGTGTACCCAAGGGTGAGAGACTAGTGATTGGAGCGGACTTCAGTGGGCATGTTGGTGAAGTGAACAGAGGGGATGAGGAAGTGATGGGTAGGTATGGTGTTAAGGAGAGGAATGCAGGTGGTCAGATGATTGTGGATTTTGCGAAAAGGATGGACATGGCTGTGGTGAATATGTATTTTAAGAAGAGGGAGGAGCATAGGGTGACGTACAAGAGTGGAGGAAGATGCACACAGGTGGATTATATCCTATGTAGAAGGGCCAGTCTGAAGGAGATTGGAGACTGTAAAGTGGTGACTGGGGAAAGTGTAGTTAAGCAGCATAGAATGGTGGTCTGCAGGATGATGTTGGTGCTCAAGAAGCGGAGGAGGAGTGTGAAAGCAGTGCCAAGGATTAAATGGTGGAAGTTAAAAAAGGGTGATTGGGAGGTGGAGTTCAGGGAAGAGTTAAGACAGGCACTGGGAGGCAATGAAGAGTTACCGAATAGCTGGGTAACTACAGCAGAGCTAGTAAGGGAGACTGCTAGGAAGGTGCTTGGTGTGATATCTGGACAGAGGAAGCAGGACAAGTAGACATGGTGGTGGAATGAGGAAGTACATGAGAGTATACAGAGGAAGAGGCTGGTGAAGAAGTGGGATTGTCAAAGAGATGAAGAAAGTAGACATAAGTATAAGGAGATGAGGCGCTTGGCAAAGATAGAGGTGGCGAAGGCTAAGGATAAGGCATATAGAGAGTTGTATGAGAGATTGGACACTAAAGAGGGAGAAAAGGACCTGTACCGATTGGCTAGACAGAGGGACAGAGCTGGGAAAGATGTGCAGCAGGTAAGTGTGATAAAGGACAGTGAGGGAAACTTACTCACAAGTGAGGAGAGTGTGTTGAGTAGATGGAAAGAGTACTTTGAAGGGCTGATGAATGAAGAGAATGAGAGAGAGAAGAAGGTTGGATGATGTGGGGATAGTAAATCAGGAAGTGAAGCAGATTAGCAAAGAGGAAGTAAGGACAGCTATGAAGAGGATGAAGACTGGAAAGGCTGTTGGCCCAGATGACATACCAGTGGAAGCATGGAGGTGCTTAGGAGAAATGGCAGTGGAATTTTTAACCAGATTGTTTAATGAAATTTTGGAAAGTCAGAGGATGCCTGAGGAGTGGAGAAAAAGTGATGTTCATCGTGTTACCCTGCTGCAGTCATCACACTCAGGTTATCCTGCCGTCAGGCGGCCCCGCAGTCGGACGGATTTCCAAAGTCTTGGTCCGACGTCGGTTGCTGTCGCCTCATCCCTGACGTCAGTGCGCCAGGGGTACATATATTGCAACCAACGCCATTTTCTTCAGTCTTTCTTGCCGCATGGTGCCCGAAGCAGAAGCAGTTCGTAAGTGCCAGTCGGCCGACTCCTGAGTTTTTCGAATTCGATTTTCAGACCGAAGTCTTCTATAATGCTAAGTACCCCGTCGGGGAAACTTTTCTTGCCTCAGACCGATGTCAGAAAAAGTTAACAATTGTATTTCTTGTGGGAAGCAAATACCTCATAAGGATTTTCATTCTTATTGTATACCTTGCCTAGGCCCTGATCACGACGTCACTTCTTGTCGTTTTTGTGCTAGATTTAATAAACGTACTATTTAAAAGACGATTTGATTCCGCACAACACTTTTTTGGCAGAAAATTTAATTATAACATGCCGTCGGAGCTACCGACTACTGGCGTGCACAAAAAGCGCAGGGATAAGTATCGACAGCCCAGGCCTAAGCCCGATTCCGAGGTCTCAGTTGATCTGGTCTCCGGTTCTCCGGTTATCAGTGAGGCTCTAACTACCGCAGTTCAGGAACCCGAGACCGCTACGGATATTTTGACGGAATGTACTAGGCCGACGCAGCCTTTTACTTCAGGCCCTACCGACATTTTACCTTTCAAGGACGTCGGTACTTCTGAAACACCATCGCCTTCTGAAGGCGTTTTCAGACCGACGACTCTTACAGTCAAAACGTTTTCCAAATCGAAGACTCCTTCCAAATCGAAAAAGTCTTCAGTCTCCTGTTCAAGGCCCTATGCCTAAGAAACAGATGCTCAAGATGGCCGAAGATTTGATTTCTCTTATCAGGGGTTCTCAGCCTCCTCCTGACAAAAGGCCTAGACAAGAGGAAGAATCTGTTTCCTCTGAACAACTGTCTATTTCTTCGGATTCCTCTGAGGACCAAGACTATTCCTTCTCTCCTTATGAAGATTCTGATGCTGAGGACTCTATTCCCTCAGCTTCCCCTCCAGAAGATTACTCTTTTGGGGAAACTTTACACACTATGAGGGAACATTTTCACTGGGAAGGTCAGGATTTCTCTGATTCCAAGAAAAGGCTCAGAGAGTTTATTTTACTCCCCCAACACAGACCTCTAGCCATCCCTCCTGTTTTGGACATTGTGGATGATGTCTATTTAGAATCCAGTTTCAACCCTGACTCTCTGCCTCCTGCAAGCCTGACAGATACTACAGAGTACCTGATTCCCACAAATTTCTTTACAAAAGCCCAGTAGCTGACCCAGAGACCATCTCCCAGGGTCCCAAGGGGGCTAAGGCTTCCATGGCTAAAAATTCAGTACCTTCTGAAAGGGATTCAAGAGCACTAGACAGATGGGGGGAAAAAGGTTTACACCTCAGCCACTTTAGCTATGAGAGCTGGAAACTGTCAATTTCATATGCTTAAGTATCAGCAATTTCTGATCTCTCAGTTAAAACAAAAGATAACCACCCTCCCTCAACAATCTGAATTGAAAGAAGTACAGGATGTTCATCGTGCATACAGCTGCAGTCCTCACAGATGGGTTCTCCTGCCGTCAGGCGGGTCCTCGGTCGGCCGAATTCCTCTTCTGATCAGGAATACTCTCTTCCTCCCTATGAGGATTCTGATGCTGAAGAATCTATCCCTTCAGCCTCTCCTCCTGAGGATTATTCTTTTGGGGAAACTCTGCATACCATGAGGGAGCATTTCCACTGGGAGAGCCAAGATTGTTCAGAATATAAGAAAAGGCTCAGAGACTTCCTTTTACTACCTCGGCACAGGCCCCTTGCTATTCCACCTGTTAGACATTGTAGATGATGTATTTTCAGAGTCCAGTCTGACTCCTGACTCTTTACCCTCCAGCTCCTGATGTTCATCGTGCATACAGCTGCAGTCATAACAGATGTGTTCTCCTGCCGTCAGGCGGGTCCTCGGTCGGCCGAATTCCAAAGTCTAGGTCCGGCGTTGGTTGTTGTCGCTTCTTCCCTGACGTCAGTGCAACAGGGGTATAAAGGAACCAGCCGACGCCATTTTCTTCAGTCTTTCTTGCCGCGCGGTGCCCGAAGCAGAAGCAGTTTGCAAGTGCCGGTCGGCCAGCTCCTGAGATTACGAAAATTTGGAAACCGAAGTCTTCTTAAAAGCTAAGTACCCCGTTGGGGAACCTTTTCTTGCCTCAGACCGATGTCAGACAAAGTTAATAATTGTATTTCTTGTGGGAAGCAAATACCGCATAAGGATTTCCATTCCCTCTGTATACCTTGTTTAGGCCCAGACCACGAGGTCTCGGCCTGCCGCTTTTGTGCTACATTCAACAAACGCACTATTAAGCGTCGGGCGGAGTTCGCCCAGCATTATTTTGGAAAAGCATTTAACTATACTATGTCGTCGGATGCTCCGACTCCGGTTTTGTCTAAAAAACGAAAAGACAAGGACCGACACTCGAGGTCCGCGGCCTCTACCGACACCATGCCAAAGCCGGCTACACGTGGTCCAGTTTTCAGTGAGGCGCCTACGCAGCCCCTGCCTACCGATGACCTGCCATTGACGGTGTCTCCTGTACCCGAGGTCGCAGGCTCCTCGGCCCACACCCTGACTACAGATACCGAAGCCACTGTCGGAGTTGAAACTCAGAATGTGGACAGGTCCACCTCCACTCAAGGTGTCTTCAGACCTTCCTCTTCTTTTTCTGTCAAGGCTTTCACTAAGTCTAAAGCAACCTTGCACTCTAAGAGACCAGCTGCACAGGGCCCCATCTCCAGGCCCCATGCCTAAGAAACAGATGCTTAAAATGGCTGAGGATTTAATTACTCTCATCAGAGGTTCTCAGCCCCCTCCAGACAAAAGGCCTAGAGTGGAGGAAGATTCCCCCTCCTCTGATCAGGGCTCCATTATTTCAGAGCACTCTGAGGATCAGGAACATTCTTACTCCCCTTTTGAAGACTCTGATGCGGAGGAGTCCATCCCTTCTGTATCCCCCCCTGAGGATTACTCATTTGGGGAAACTTTGCATACCTTAAGGGAACACTTCCACTGAGAAGGCCAGGATTATTCTGATTCCAAGAAAAGGCTCAGGGAATTTCTCTTGCTTCCTCAGCACAGGCCTTTGGCTATACCTCCTGTCTTGGACATTCTAGATGATGTTTACTCGGAGGTCTGCCTTAACCCGGACTCTCTACCACCAGCTCCAGTTAAGCCTGACAGGTACTACAGGGTCCCTGACTCACACCAATTTCTATACAAGAGCCATGCTGCTGACCCAGAAACCATCTCACAGGGCCCCAAGGGAGTTAAGGCCTCCATTGCTAAAAATCCTTTGCCTTCCGAGAGATTCCAGATCCTTAGAAAGGTGGGGAAAAAAGGTATATACCTCGGCTACCTTATCTATGAGGGCCTTAAACTGTCAGTTTCATATGCTAAAATATCAACAGTTTATGTTATCACAATTGAAAAGTAAAATGTCACAACCTGAACAACCAGATTTGAAGGAGTTGCAGGACTTGATACATAGTGCAGAACAAGTGGGTAAGCATACCTTACAATGTGGTTTTGATGCTCTAGAGGCCTCATGCAGAGCTGCTGTTACAGGATCAGTCATACGTAGGCATGCCTGGCTTAAGGAACAAGCCTTACCTGATCATGTCAAAGCTAAATTACTAGACGCTCCTCTTCAAAAGGATGTACTATTTGGTGCTAATGCTGAGGAGGTATTAAGGAAAATGGAGGAAAAAGTTAAATCAATGCAAACTGTGAAATAATTTCTACAGGTACAACCCCCACGTTTTAGTAGAAATTGGCCTTCCAAAAACTGGTCCATTCCTGCCACAGACAGACCCCAAAGAGGCAGATACAGGCGCCCGAGGGGCAGAGGACAATCCCAAGGATCGTACAGAGGCAGACAATGACAAGCTCCTACACAAAGAGGTGGTGAGGACAACTCACAATCTATCAGAAAGCAAACCCAATGACTTTCCACTTTGCATGCCAACCAGATCTCAAATGGCAGCCTCCTTGGGAGGAAAGCTGGCATTATTTTCAAAAATTGGCATACTGTCACAAAGGACAAATGGATCCTGGACATTATAAACAGAGGCTACAAATTCCATTTTCACACCCTTCCAAAAATGAGAGGCATGCCAAACCTGCCACACAATCAAAGGGCAGAGGCACAAAGGCTAATTACAGATCTCAAAAACATGAAAGCTATTCAAGAGGTACCTATGCACGAACAAGGTCAAGGGTTTTATTCCAGGCTATTTCTGGTGCCAAGGAAGGGAAAAGATTGGAGACCTATTCTGGATCTGTCCATCCTAAACACATTCCTACTCGTACCAAAATTCAAGATGCTCACGCTACAGCAGCTTCTTCCCATGCTGGGCAAGGAGTCTTGGCTGGTAACATTGGACCTCAAGGAGGCATATCTGCATGTCCCAATCAGACAAAATTGCAGAAGATACCTCAGATTTCTTGCAGGTTCAACTCATTATCAATTTTCTGCATTGCCCTTTGGCTTATCTACTGTGCCCAGAGTATTCACGAAATGCCTGGCATCAGTAATTGCCTACTGCAGACTTCAAGGGATACAAATATATCCCTATTTGGACGACTGCCTGATCCAAGCGGACAGCAAACACCTCCTTCAGAAACATCTGGCTTATGTAATAATGTTATTGAACTCTCTGGGATACGCAGTCAACAAAAAGAAATCAAGACTAATACCCTCTCTGAAGATAATTTTCCTGGGTGCCAACTTGGACACAAACACCCAGATGGCCTACCTCACGCCAGAAAAACAGGAGAAACTAATCCAATACTTCAGAACACTAGCAAATTGCACCAGGCTTACTGGAAGGAAAATCCTGCAGGCTCTGGGATTCATGGCATCTTGCATCTTACTAATCCCATGTGCAAAGCTGCATATGAGGAAACTACAATGGTACCTGAAAAACATATGGTCTCAACACAGCCACAGTTTGGAAACAATAATACCACTAATTCCATGTCTGCAAAAGGAATTTCTGTGGTGGGCTCAAGCATGCCAAACAAACACAGGTCTTCCTTTCAGCAAGCCTCAAGCAAATCAAGTCATCACAACAGACGCGCCTCGGACTACGCCTCGGGGGGCACACATGACAGAACGGTGCATTCAGGGCAAATGGTCCCAAAAAGAAAAGCACCTTCACATCAATCAAAAAGAAATGCTAGCAGTAATAAATGCTATTATAGCTTTCAAGAACTTTCTACAACCAGGTCAACTTTTGATAAGAACGGACAACACCACAGTTATGTGGTACATAAACAAGCAGGGAGGAACACATTCTTACCCCCTATGCAGACTGGCCATGTCACTTTGGAACATGGCCATGGACTTACAAATGGAACTTCAAGCACAGTACTTGCCAGGCAAGGAAAACATGCTGGCAGACAACCTAAGCAGGAATATGACAGATCCACACGAATGGAAGTTGCATCCAAAAGTTTTTACAGAAATAATCCAAGAATGGGGAAGGCCAGACATAGATCTATTTGCCTCCCACAAAAATAATCAGTTGACAAAATTCTGCTCAAGGATCTTCCATCCAAAGGCCTGGAGAGTGGACGCTCTCTCTTTCAGTTGGGCATCAATGACAGTTTATGCCTTCCCACCTCTTCCTCTGCTGTCCAAAGTGCTATTGAAGACCAGAGCAGACAGACCAAAGATGATCCTCATTGCTCCGGACTGGCCAAGACAACACTGGTACCCACTCCTGAGGAGCCTGACGCATTCCCCACCATGGACCCTGCCTCTAATGCCTCTTCTTCTGACTCAACACAGCTTCAAAACTCTTCACAGTCAACTAAAAACACTCAATCTAGCTGCATGGAAGATTCCTTAGCATCACAGCAGGCCCTACTCTCCAAGGAGGTGCAGGATGTCATTTTGGAGGCCAGAAGGCCATCAACTAGGAAAGCTTACTCCGCAAAATGGAAACGTTTTTGTACCTGGAATGAGAAAAAGGGCCAGGACCCTGGAAAACTGAGTTTACCACAAATACTACAATGTTTGACTGAACTGCTAAGCAGTGGACTTTCTTTCTCCTCCATCAAAATCCATGCCTCAGCCATTTCTGCAGAATACAACACTGATCCACCTTTATTCTCTCACCCTCTCTTAAGACAGTTCCTCAGAGGGGCTAAGAATTTGAGACCTCCAAGGAAACAACCAATACCTGCTTGGGATCTTAATTTCATTCTGGAAAAACTGACCCTGCCTCCTTTTGAGCCAGCTGCTTCAGCAGATTTGCAATACTTGTCCTGGAAAACCGCTTTCCTTCTGGCTGTCACCTCAGCTCGTAGAGTTTCAGAATTAACAGGCTCTCATGGCTGTCCAGCCTTTTATCATTTTCTATCAGGACAGAGTTTCCTTATGAACCAACCCGTCCTTTATGCCTAAAGTGGTATCCAGGGTAGCTTTAAATCAGGCCATACACTTACCTAGTTTTTATCCTAATCCTCAAAGCAAAGGGGAGAGATTACTACATTCCTTGGACATCCACAGACAACTGCGTTATTATTTGGACAGAACAAAGCCTTTCAGAAAATCAGAACAGCTCTTTGTGGCCTATGCCGTAGGAGCTCAAGGAAAGCCAATTTCCAAACAGACAATTTCAAAATGGATAGCCCACTGCATACGCTTTTACTATTCCTTTCATGGCAAAACTGTACCTACAGGCATTAGAACTCATTCCACCAGGGCCACAGCCACCTCTACAGCCTTCCTCAGAGGAGTTCCTACCAAGGATATCTTGGAAGCAGCCACTTGGAGTTCTGTGCATACCTTCTCCAAGCACTACAACTTACCATTATACTCCAAATCTAGAGCAGGCTTTGCCACTGCAGTCTTGCAGGGCATTTTGGCTCCTCCTAGTTACACCTAGTGCCTACCACCCCTTTCTTAGCTTTGGGATTCTACCCATCTGTGAGGACTGCAGCTGTATGCACGATGAACATAGTACAGTTTTGTACCTACCATAAATGTAGATGTTCGAGTACTAATACAGCTGCAGTCCAGGTTTCCCCACCCTCCTTCCCCTCTAGGGGTATTTTTTTATGGTGTATTTGCTTGCAGCTACTGTTTTTTGATTATATTGCATTACATTATTACCTAATTTTATGTATTGCCTTCCTTCTGGGGGCACCTGACATCTGGGGCAAGAAAAACTGAAGAAAATGGCGTCGGCTGGTTCCTTTATACACCTGTCGCACTAACGTCAGGGAAGAAGCGACGACAACTGACGCTGGACCTAGACTTTGGAATTCGGCCGACCAAGGACCCTCCTGACGGCAGGAGAACCCATCTGTGAGGACTGCAGCTGTATTAGCACTCGAACATCTACATTTATGGTAGGTACAAAACTGTACTATTTGTTGCACGCCACCGAGCAGGTGGGCAAACATACCTTACAATGTGGGTTTGATTCTTTGGAGGCCTCCTGCAGAGCAGCTGTCACTGGATCAGTTATACGTAGGCATGCCTGGTTAAAGGAGCAAAGTCTTCCTGATCATGTTAAAGCAAAACTACTAGATGCTCTCTTACAGCAGGATGTTCTTTTTGGTGTTAAAGCAGAAGAAGTTTTAAAGAAAATGGAAGATAAGGCAAAATCAATGCAGACAGTCAAAGATTTCCTACAGGTACAACCCCCCCGCTTCAGCAGAAACTGGCCAACAAAAAATTGGTCCTTTCCAGCCACTGACAGGCCTCAGAGGGGTAAATACAGGCGCCCAAGGGGCAGAGGACAACCACAAGCTCAGTATAAACCTCGCCAATGGGATACTCCAACCCAGAAGGGAGGAGAAGACAGGTCTCAACCCACCAGAAGGCAAACTCAATGACTTGCACCTCAGCTGGCCAAACAAAGCTCTTTTGTCAGCCCCCCGGGGGGGAAACTAGCACTATTTGCAGACAACTGGCACATAGTCACAAAGGACAAATGGGTCCTAGACATAATTTTACGAGGATACAGATTCCACTTTCACACCTTGCCAATAAAAAGAGGAATGCCAAACCTGCCACAAAATCAAAGGGCAGAGGCTCAAAAACAAATTACAGCTCTCATGGCCATGAGAGCCATTCAAAGGGTACCAACTCAAGAGCAAGGCCAAGGATTTTACTCAAGACTCTTCCTAATACCCAGAAAAGAAAATGCTTGGAGACCAATTCTGGACCTTTCAATTCTAAACACTTACTTACAAGTTCCCAAATTCAAGATGCTAACACTACAGCAGCTACTTCCCATGTTGGGCAAGGAAGCATGGCTGGTAACGTTGGAACTCAAGGAGGCATACCTGCATGTCCCTATCAGACAAAGTTGCAGAAGATACCTCCGTTTCATTGCAGGTTCAACCCATTATCAATTCTCTGCACTGCCCTTTGGCTTATCTACTGCGCCCAGAGTATTCACAAAATACCTGGCACCAGTAATTGCATACTGCAGACAAAGAGGAATTCAAATATATCCATATCTGGACGACTGCCTCATCCAAGCAGAAAGAAGAGACATTCTCTTACAACATCTGGCTTTTGTGAAGCATTTACTAAATTGTCTGGGGTACACAGTAAACGAAAAGAAGTCAAAACCTGTACCCTTACAAAAAATGACATTCCTGGGTGCCAGCTTGGACACAACGGCCCAGAAGGCTTATCTCACACCAGACAAGCAATTACAACTGACTCAATATTTCGAGACAATGGCAACAAAGACCCAATTAACTGCAAGAAAAATTCTGCAGGCTTTGGGCTTCATGGCATCTTGCATTCTGATAATACCATTTGCAAAACTGCATATGAGGAAATTACAATGGTACCTAAAAAGCGTATGGTCTCAACACAGCCACAGCTTGGACACAGTGATATCTCTCATTCCCTGCCTTCAACAGGAATTTCTATGGTGGGCACAAGCATGTCATGTCAACAAGGGTCAGCCTTTCACCTTGTCCCCACCCAGGCAAACTATCACAACAGATGCTTCAGACTATGTCTGGGGGGCACACATGGCAGGGCAATGCATTCAAGGCCTATGGACTGCAGAACAAAGAAAACTGCACATAAACCAAAAAGAGATGCTAGCTGTACAGAAAGCTCTGACAGCCTTCAAGGATCTACTACAGCCTGGACAACTGTCAATAAAGACGGACAACACCACAATAATGTGGTACATAAACAAACAAGGGGGCACACATTCCTACCCTCTTTGCAGGCAGGCAATATTCTTATGGAACACAGCTCTGGCCTAACAAGTCCAGTTACAAGCTCACTTCCTGCCAGGACAGAAAAACACATTGGCAGACGACCTAAGCAGAAACATCAAAGATCCCCACGAGTGGAAGCTAGACCCACAAATATTTGCAATGATAACTCAAAGATGGGGCCTACCAAATATAGACCTGTTTGCCAGTCCTCAAAACTACCAGCTGACAAAATTTTGTACAAGGGCATTCGACCATCAAGCTTGGAAAGTGGACGCTCTCTCCTTCAGTTGGAAAAACCTGACAGCATATGCCTTTCCTCCATTACCTCTCCTCACAAAGGTTCTTTTGAAGGTCACAAAGGAGAAACCTCGAATGATTCTCATAGACCCAGACTGGCCACGCCAGCACTGGTACCCACTATTGAAGAATATGGCTCACAGCCCACCATGGATATTGCCTCAAATACCTCATTTGCTCACGCAGCAAGACAAGCAGATTCTGCACAGCCAGATCAAAACCTTAAACCTGGCTGCATGGCAAATCAGTTAAGCAGCCAACCAGCTCCTCTTTCACAAGCAGTACTGGATGTTATTCTAGAAGCCAGGAGGCCAAGCACCAGGAAGGCTTACTCGGACAAATGGAAAAGGTTTTCTGCGTGGAGCCAAGCTAAAGGCCAAGACACAACTCAGCCTCATATTCTACAGTATTTAGCTGAGATGTTGCATAAAGGACTTTCCTTCTCCTCAATTAAAATCCATGCTTCAGCTATTTCAGCTCACTACGACACAAATCCACCTTTATTTTCAAACCCACTCCTAAGGCAGTTCCTCAGAGGGGCAAAAAACATTAGACCACCTAGACGAGCTCCTACACCAACATGGGACCTCAACTTTGTTCTGGAAAAACTAACGCTACCTCCCTTTGAACCAGCTTTTTCTGCAGACCTTCAGTTCCTATCTTAGAAGACTGCCCTGCTCCTGGCAATAACTTCTGCTAGGAGAGTTTCAGAATTACAGGCTCTTATGGCAGTGGAACCTTTCCTCATTTTTCATCAAGACAGAGTTTCTCTATGAACTAATCCTTCCTTCATGCCTAAGGTGGTTTCCAGTGTAGCTTTAAATCAAACCATCCATCTACCCACTTTCTTCCCCAATCCACAGAACAAAGGTGAGAGACTCCTGCATTCCTTGGACATTCACAGGCAGCTTCGATATTACTTGGATAAAACTAAGGCTTTCAGAAAAACTGACCAGCTCTTTGTTTCCTATGCTACAGCTTCTCAAGGGAGGGCCATATCCAAGCAAACCATTTTTAAATGGATAGGCCATTGCATACGATTTTGCTATACCCATCATGGGAAACCAGTTCCTCCTACAATTAGATCCCACTCTACCAGGGCAACAGCTACCTCTACAGCCTTTCTCAGGGGGGTTCCTACCAAGGAAATTTTAGAAGCTGCAACTTGGAGTTCTGTACACACCTTCACCAATTACTATCACTTACCTCTTTATTCTAAGTCCAGGGCAGGCTTCGCCACTGCAGTTCTGCAGGGCCTCATTGCCTCCTCTAACCTTCTATAATGCCTCCAGCCTACCTTAGCTTTGGGACTCAACCCAAGTGTGATGACTGCAGCAGGGTAACACGATGAACATAGTACAGTTTTGTACCTACCATAAATGTAGATGTTCGAGTGTTCACCCTGCTGCAGTCCAGGTTACCCTCCCTCCAACCCCTCTGATCTATTGGCTAAACCTTTGCTATGCCTTACTGATGTATTTGCTTATAGCTGAAGGGTTTTTGTGTTTGCACAGTGTTCTTACCTTTTGGTACTAATTTGGATCACCTTTTTGGGGACACCTGACATCTGGGGCAAGACAAACTGAAGAAAATGGCGTCGGTTGCAATATATGTACCCCTGGCGCACTGACGTCAGGGATAAGGCGACAGCAACCGGCGTCAGACCAAGACTTTGGAAATCCAGCCAACTGCGGGACCGCCTGACGATAGGATAACCCGAGTGTGATGACTGCAGCAGGGTGAACACTCGAACATCTACATTTATGGTAGGTACAAAACTGTACTTTTTGGTACCTATCTTTAAGAATAAGGGTGATGTGCAGAGCTGCAGTAACTACAGAGGGATAAAATTGATCAGTCACAGCTTGAAGTTATGGGAAAGAGTAGTGGAAGCTAGGTTAAGAAGGGAGGTGATGATTAGTGATCAGCAGTATGGTTTCATGCCAGGAAAGAGCACTACAGATGCAATGTTTGCTCTGAGAGTGTTGGAGAAATAGAGAAGGTCAGAAGGAGTTGCATTGTGTTTTTGTTGACTTAGAGAAAGCATATGACAGGGTGCCTAGAGAGGAGTTGTGGTATTGTATGAGGAAGTCGGGAGTGGCAGAGAAGTATGTAAGAGTGGTACAGGATATGTACAAGTGTAGTGTGACATTGGTGAGGACTGCGGTGGGAATGACAGATACATTTAAGGTGGAGGTGGGATTACATCAAGGATCAGCTCTGAGCCCTTTCTTATTTGCAGTGGTGATGGACAGGTTGACAGATGAGATTAGACAGGAGGCCCCGTGGACTATGATGTTTGCAGATGACATTGTGATATGTAGTGAGAGTAGGGACCAGGTTGAGGAGACCCTGGAGAGGTGGAGATATGCTTTAGAGAGGAGAGGAATGAAGGTCAGCAGGGCTAAGACAGAATATGTGTGTGTAAATGAGAGGGAGGGTAAAGGAATGGTGAGGATGCAGGGAGTAGAGTTGGTAAAGGTGGATGAGTTTAAGTACTTGGGATCAACAGTTCAGAGTAATGGTGAGTGTGGAAGAGAGGTGAAGAAGAGAGTACAGGCAGGGTGGAATGGGTGGAGAAGAATGTCAGGAGTGATTTGTGACAAACTGGTACCAATAAGAGTGAAAGGGAAGGTCTCCAAGAGGGTAGTGAGACCAGCTATTTTATATGGGTTGGAGACTGTAGCATTGTCGAAAAGGCAGGAGTCAGAGTTGGATGTGGCAGAGTTAAAGATGTTAAGATTTGCATTGGGTGTGACTAGGATGGATAGGATTAAGAATCAGTATATTAGAGGGTCAGCTCAGGTTGGACAGTTTGGAGACAAAGCAAGCGAGGTGAGATTGCGTTGGTTTGGACATGTGCCGAGGAGGGATGCTGGGTATATTGGGAAAAGGATGCTAAGTATGGAGCTGCCAAGTAAGCGGAAAAGAGGAAGGCCCAAGATGAGGTTTATGGATGTGGTGAGAGAGGACCTGCAGCGGTTGGTGTGAAAGAGCATGATGCAGAGGACAGGAACAAATGGAAACAGATGATCTGCTGTGGCGAACCCTAACGAGAACAGCCGAAAGAAGATGATTTTTTTTTTTTTAAGTGAATGGATGTACTCCATTCACTTATGTTGACTTTTATGTGCGGTCTGTGTTTTTGCCAAGACTGATATTCATTGGGGTAAGGGGAAAGCCTCCTTTTCTCCCCACTTGATGACCCACCACTGGATCAGTAATCAAGGAGCCTCAATCCTCACCACTGGCAACAGTGGGGGACATTCACTGAGAGGAGGACAGGTACACACACTATTTCCAGATGCAGCTCTCTGCATCAAGTGCAATTTCCCTTAAGAGGACACAGAGATCACAGTCAGTCTGGGACTGATTTCTCCCGATCCCCAGTAAGAGTCCCCACTGGCACAGCTATAGAGTTGAGATCTCAGCTGAGTGTCCAAGCCAAGGCCTTCCGCACCCTCTCTGCCCAACCAGTGCTTCTTGTCCTGCCAAGAAGCTGACACACACAAACACTCTTTTGAGATTTAATTTGCACACACACACATACCTGAGAAAGGGGTTCAGGTGCCTAGGTGGTGTGACACCCCATGGTGTGAGAGCTGGATGTGGACACATGGCAGGTTGGCAGTTTAGCTGCAGTGACAAATGCCTGCGGACAATTCCCTGTGGGAATAGAGGAACCCCCTGCACCCTAACCACAGGTGGCGTAGACAAACCCCCACAGTGATACACTCTGAACCCTTCCCAAAAGCCACCATGTGCGACCATCAGTTGAACATGTGGCTGGCATAGGATGCCAAGTGGGCATGAAAGTGGTAACGTGAAACCTGTGTTCTGTGAGCAAAGCCTTTATTAACACAATATTTAAAGTGATGTGTGTAGTGCTTGGTGCATACTGAACTCAAATATAATCACAACTTGTAGAAATGTGCCACAGCACGGAGGAACTTGCACATCACTGTTGTCATTTATGTTGCAAGATGTGCTTTAGGCAATGCTCCCTTGCAACAATAGCCTTCCTACGCGGTGTCACAGGCATCCCCCTCAAAAGACACTCCCGTCGGGTATCTGTCAGGTTCTGTTCCTGTTGCAGAACAGACAGAAGGTTGGACAGCTGCCACTGTAGGGCGTCCCAGTAACACCTTCAGCCGACAATGCAATGCCTCCACCTGGTTATTAGTCCACGGGAAATCCATGTCTGGGACATCACACACATTCCAAAACCTCAAAGGGTAGGATGATGGCAGGCGTTGCTGTGCTGAGGAGCGGGATGCATACTTCCGTGGTCAGCCTCGCACATGATGATGGCCCAGAAATACGCCTATAGGCTGAGCACAATCTGGTAAGGTAGCCACAATGTCCAGAAATGCAGGGACAACATCTTCCAGTGGTAGGAATGCCAACGCAATCAGGTTGCAGATGGCAATTGAGAAAGCAGTGTCTGTACCATAGAAGGCCACAAGGTGGTGATGCTGGATCTGGCGCCAAATGATCTGTGCAAAATGGAATAGGCACCCCTTCAGAATACTCTTAGGGAATGCCTTACGGCTGGCACAGATTGCTTCCTTCTCAGAATCAATCGTAATAACTGTGGAGCCAAGTTGCATCCCTGTTCTGCGGCCATACCCTTCAGTATCTCCCACATATTGTTGATTGCAGACTCTGACTTCCGTGTCATGAGACAGTACACCAGGGGGACGATCCTTGCTTAGGTGGGGGTGCCGATACATCCATGTAATGTATACAGCTGACTACATATATCGGCCTGTGTGGGGAAGGTGCCATCCGCAAGAATGATGTCAGACCTGCACAGATCAGTCATTCTGTGATGTAAGTAGAACCAAGGAATCCGTCCCATCTATATCAGACCTTCTGCGGAGGATAAAGTCGCCACTACGAAGTGGATACTGACCAACATCAATATCCGCAAGTGTTACTGGAGGTGTGGTCATGGATGCCCATGCCCTCTGCCATACCCTGGTTATGCTACGACGCAGGGTGGCACGGCAAGGCATCTCTTATAGTACATTGTCGTCCGCTGTGCCTAGGAAACACTGCATTACCAGGCTTGGTAGGTCATTGCCGGTTTACCGTACTCTGCCACAGTTCTGCTCGCCGTGTAACCACTTGAGCAGCTGTTGCATCTGGGCTGTGCTGGTGTGTCAGTGATTTCAGCAGTTCTTCCCCCTCATCCTGGCGAACAGTGATGGCACGACCTCTGCAGGCCTTTACTCTCCACTCAATACATGCCCATTACTATTTAGGTGGTGCTTCATGCTCCAAATGGTAGAGGTATCCCTCCACTACCAGCATTGGTTTGCCCCGTTAGCTGGGCACTGTGCTGTATCTGTTGCCAAGCTGACCAGGGCTATACAGGTACATAGATTCCATCATGGTAATGCTACTTGTTGATGGCCTCTCGGTATCCATCACAGCCAGCGTAGCAGGGAACAGGATATAGACACGATCCCGGTACAAGTCACTATCAGACGTTGGGTTAGTTGCTGTACACCACCTTGTGTTGTACCCTCTGAAGTAGCACTGCCTGCCACAATGGCCCTGTGCTGTTGTCTATACTCCATCTTGCTCTGACTGCCTGGTCTGCTAGGGTTTCACTATGTGCAGTTCACACAGCCGTGGGGTTGACAAGTGATTGTAGTCTGGTATGAGTCTACACAGCTTGCTTGCAGCACAGGTTCTACATGTACTGTACAGGTCCCGCTTAACTCCCAGCTGTTGCTGCCAGCCAGTTAGGGTGTGGGGCCCAGACTCAGTTTCAGTGACAGAGGTTACATGGGGAGGTTTCCCTGTGTTGCACCCTTGTCTGCCTACATGGGCCTGCATTCTTGTGTACCCCAGCTGCAGCGACCAATGGATGGGTTTGGCAGCCCACGCAAGACACACATGTTGCTGTGGACTGAGAGGCGGGTTGCTACCCCTGCGTGACAGTGTTCCCTTCTACAATGTTTTCCTGCTGTTGGGTTGGTAGTCTGTGCTTGCCCGGGTTGGCATTTTCCCACCTGTCACTGCACTAGTGGGGCTTTGGCAGGACAGCTGCTGTCTGTTGCAGGCATGCCTCTCCACCTCTTTGGGTTGGTCGTGTAGTAGAGCCATTCCCAACAGTGGTAATCACAAGGACACTGTGTCCATCATGCTGAGACACGCTTGGTTGGTGTTACACTAACAGGTCTTGCAGTAGCTTGTACTTTCTGAGGAGTATGAAGTCTGAAACACGATTGTCTGTTCCACTACAGTGACAGATAGCCATATGTATGTGGAATTTGGGCTACCCATATTCTCCACAACTCAGGGCTGTCTGTGCCATTGTATACTATTAGGAGGTATTGGCAGGGATGCTTGTGGTGTTCTTGCTGCTTGTTAAGGACAATGCGCATGTAAGTACGCTCTGCTGCAGCTTCTTTGGGTTTTACTGTCAGCTTCCCCTGGATGGTTTGATGTACGAGTTTGTGTGGACTTGTGGAGCACAAAAGGTATGCTGCATTTTTATTGTAATTGTGCATGTTTTAGCCTTGTTCTGCTGCTCTGTGTACGTTTTAGCCTTGTTCTGCTGCTCGGCTGTGTTGCGCGGCTGTTTCCACTGTCGGGTGGCAGCCTGCGTACTTGCTTTAGGGGTCGTCGCCATTTGTCTTTTCCCACCGTCCTGGATTCCCACGGCATATGTCTTTCGCCCACACCGCTCTACGGTCTAGCGGTGCTGCGACCTTCTGTTTTTGGCATTGTAGCTCATGGGCATTTGTCTCATGATCTACATGCCGGAACC
Source organism: Protopterus annectens (assembly GCF_019279795.1). Lineage (NCBI taxonomy): Eukaryota > Metazoa > Chordata > Ceratodontiformes > Protopteridae > Protopterus > Protopterus annectens. The sequence continues at coordinate 147,016,452 of NC_056747.1, read as the reverse complement.
CCTGGGAAAGGCTAGCACAAGTTTACTAGCTATGCCCCCTTTTGCCCAGACTATAAGGTAGTTTTGACTACCACCAGACCCAGACTATAAGATAGTTTTGACTGCCACCAGACACTCCTGCCAGCTACCAGACACTCCTGCCAGTTACCTTAAGACTCTGCCAAGGGTACCCAATATACTCAGAGAAATTAATCTTAGTACAAATGGTAGTTTGACCAAAAGAAAAGTCTATTAGGAGTGGCCCATACAGTGTCACCAAATCAATATGCAAGTACTACCAGAACTTAAATAGCTCTACAAAGATGAGCCACAATGAAAGGTTTAAATATATTTAATAATAAATAATAAAAGAAAGACAACACTAAATATCAGTTCACAGTGACAGAGTTCAAAGCCACTGGAAATTATAAAAATAACATTGCAGTACAGGCTCACACAAATAAAGAAAAATGATAGCTAAACTAAGCTTCACTATATTCCTGACTGAATCTAAGAGAGTTACTATACCCTAATAACTTTGAGCAAGGCAGATGATGTGGTAAAGGTTTCTTGTCAGGCCCAAGACCGAATACAGAATGCTCAGTCTCTCTAAGAGACTTCTCAAATTAATATCTAAAATATTACTGGATTATTTATGGATGGCTCAGTGGTATAGCGGTAGCATTGTCTCCTCAAAGCAAGAGGTTCTCCGGTTCGATTATTGGCTGGGGGTGCCTTTTGTGCTGAGTCTCGATGTCCTCCCTGGGCTTGTGTGGGTTTTCTCTGGGTGCTCTGGTTTCATCCCATGTTACAAAGACATGCATCTGGAACATTTCTCCCCTGGTCTTTGCTGAAAATTGGCTTTGTTCCAAGTCTTACTTTCCCGGTAAACAAATGTTAAATAAATAAATACTGCTTGGATAGTTTGCAGAATGCCATAATTTCTGGTCATTTGACTTCTAGTTCTCTTGCAAATCCCTGTTGCTGGCATCTGGCAGTATTTAGCCCTTACCCATAAAAATACACACACAAGAGCTTTTGCTCAGATCTTTGGCAGGTGCTGGAAGTCATAAAACAATTGCATACCTCCATGCTTCCAGACTGTAATTAGTTCACCCCAAAGACGGTACAGAAAGCTTCCTAGTACAGACTTTGTGTCTCTTGCTGCACTGAAGCCTGTGGGGTAGCATCTTTATGGCCTAGCATATAAAGTGATTTCATTTCAGATATTTTTCTTAAGTTTGCTGTACTGAGGTTAACCCTCCAGTTTCCTCTGTTAAAAGATGCACATGCAAACAGTTACAAAAGTGCATGCACATTTCTATTCTCTCCAGTAAGGCACTTTGTGCATATATTTCAAACGCAAGCACTTTGCAAATACCTTTTCAACACAAATGTCTTTACAAATCAGTTTGATATACACATGACATACAGTTTTAATACATTTGTAACACCAACATCTTGTATAAATCAGTTTTATATTCACAAATGTCATATAATTATTTACAAAATTCCAGCTAGCTGGGCTGGCAGTACCTGCTTTCGTCACCCCCCTTTGAAGGCTCAGTCTAGTTTTTCAAGTGCCCCTTGAGAAATGTTGCTTGAGAGGGATGAGCTTATCTGGGAATACATTACACCATACCCTGTCTTGAGAGCCTGTCTGCATTGGCATTGCTAACCACACTGCGTTGCTGCACTGTCATACAACATGCATGCAACCTTAGGCTACACTGTAATAGCTTGGCATTTTGCTGGCTGGATCGATGTAACCGTGCTAAGGTATTGTGGTCTGTAACTACAGTGAATTTCCTTCCGTACTGATGAGGCTGAAGTTTCTGCAGTGCCCGTACTATGGCTGGACATTCCTTTTCTACAGCTGCATAGCATTCCTCCCTGGGTTTGAGCCTATGGCTGAGATATACCACTGGGCACTCTTCTTCCTCTGAGGAAACCTGGCTTAGTACAGCCCCCATCCCATGGTTGAAGTATCCACCTGCACAAGAAATTCTTTGCTGTAATCTGGATTGGTTAACACAGGGGGTCCTCCCAAATCTCCTTTAAGGATCTGGAATGCCTGCTCACATGCTGGGGTCCACACTACCTTATCTGACATGTTTTTCCTTGTTAGGTCTGTGAGGGGAGCAGCTGTGGTACTATAATTAGGGACACACTTTCTATAGTACCTTGGTGCCCGTAAGAATGCCCTCACCTGATTTTTGGTAACAGGAGTAGGCCATGACTGAATGGCTTTCACTTTGGCAGGTTCTGGCCTGATCTTACCACTCCCCACTCTAAGCCCCATATAAGAAACCTTTGCCATACCCACCCGACACTGGGCTTAATGGTCAACTTTGCCCTCTGTAGTCTGCCCAACACCCTGACATGCTGAAGGTGTTCTTGCCAGGAATGGTTGTCGATGGCAATGTCATCCAGGTAAGCAAGGGCAAAATCTCCTGCTTTCTGCTAGGATACAATCTACCAGCCCCTGGAAAGTCGTTGGGGTATTATCTGAAGTAATTTACTTCATTTGGTTTTCAACATGTGGTAATAGGGATCCGTATCAGATCCGAGCTGGCAAAGATTACTAGCATCAGCTCCTAGCTCCAGACTCCTTCCCTTACCCATAATGCACCTCCACTACCTTCCATCCCCAGATCTCGTTTGCCAAGATATATAAAACATCATGTCTCTAGAGCTCCAGCTAGCAGGGTGATTCTGACTGTAAAGTTTCTCTAAAATTTCTGTTATTTTTAGAATCTCAGGTTAGTATAGGTACCCTTACTCCCCCTCCCATCGCTTTGGCGTCCAGTGTAGGTTTGTAGTTGTTAGTTTAGAGTAGTTTGTCTGTGGTGCCCCTCCCTCTTTAATCAGTCCAGTGTGGTGAGTGGGTGTGTGTATTATTAGCCTAAAGAAAGTTTTGTCTCTCTGTTTCTTTTTTAAGGCTTCTTTCCTTTTAGTATGGCTGAAAAGCTTATCTTTAAGCACTGCACAGAGTGTGGCCATAAGCTCTCCCCAGCGGATGGCCACACTCTGTGTGTGTTGTGCTTAGGTGTGCCCCACCTTAATGTGGATTGCTCCATTTGTGCGGGGTTCAATTCTCGAGCTTTGAAGGATAGAAAGGCCAAGTTGGCCCTCAAAGGTTATCTGCCTGCCACTGAACCTTCTTCCTCGTCTTCAGCTTCAGTCACAGCAGCTGCTGTGACTGCCTCTCCTGCTTCTCTTCCTCTGGCCTCCCCGCCCTCCCAGGCTGGAACTCAAACTCCTGCAGCTAAGCGCCTGTGGTAGCAGAGGAGAGGTAGAGAGCGAGAGAGAGAGTCGAAGATGAAGGAAAAGAGGAAGAGGTCCCCAGACCTCTCATCCCGAGCAAGTCTGCACGGATCCGTGACTCCCCTCGGCTCCGGTCTCTGAGGTTCGCCCCGCAGCCAGAGGAGGCACGTTCAGTCTCCTGGGCCTCGGTTCCCTGACCTGCCAGGTCGGAGTCCATGGCCTCGTCACGGTCGATCCGTTCTTTATCAGACATGGATCTGGATAAGATGATGAGGTGCTTTATCTATACACAGATCCAGATGGGGGTCTTGCTAGCCCCTCCCTCCCTCAAGAGGGTTGAGCTCGCTTCCCTTTTTTCAGCCCATTTCTCCTTCCCCGATCTGACCTTCGGCTTCGGAGTTCTTGGATCCGAGGTTGGCCTTGGTCAGGGGGTTGGCGCCAATGGTCCTTGCATCCTTGACGCCGACAGTTGCCCGGAGCATCTCTGATTTGACTAGTTCATATTCGAGCCTCTCTTGGAGCCGGAGCCTGGGTGTCGGATCCGATGGAGTGGAACCTTTTCCATTGGCTCTGACGTTGGGCCAGGTTCCCTCCCTCGGAGCTCCGTCCAGTTCGGGTCCAGCTCCGATTCTCGCATCGGATCCGGGGAAACCGGCCTCCTTATTAGCTTTCCAGGAGATCCGCTCTCCTTCGGCGTTCAGTATGGTTTAATGGGTCCTCTTTACCGGATCGAGGCCCCTGACTGCCCCCATGGTATCTGCCCAGACCCCCTCGGCTCTGTTTACGGTCCCCATTGTCTTACCAGAGGGATACCCTGTGCCCGAAGATCCCCAGACGGTTCCCCCAGAGGAACAGATGGCTGACTTGTGAGCGCTCCCCGGAGAGCCCCACGGGACATGTGCCTCACAAGCATACATACAAGAGGAGCCACTTGGACTCCCCTGAGTCTCTCACCGAGGCCACAAATTTAGATGATTGGGAGGGCTCCCCAGGATCACCTCCCGACAATGTCTCCTTTGGAGACATCATGGAGATCCTGCGCCAGCGGGGCAAGTTGGTCTGCCCCCAAGCCCTCCTCTGATGAGTCTGTGTTTCTGGAGGCTTTCGGCACAGGCCCATCTACGTCATGGGTGTCCCCTCCCGCAGATCCTTTAGTTGATTTGATCACCTCACGGCTGTGGAAGGAACCAGATACTGTGGAACTGATCCCCAAGCACCCCGATAAGGTTTTAAGTCCCCCTATTGGCAGGCCTTCCTGGAGCAAGGGCTCCCCAGTGGACACCATGGTGATAGCAGCAGCCGCAAAGAGGGAACTATCTCAGGAATGTTCCTCAGTCCACCCTCATGACCGAGTGTCATGGATGATGGACCACTTAGGGAAGCAGGTGTATGCTTTAGCTACCTTTTCAGTAAGGGAGCTGAACTACTTGCCCCATGTCATGAGACTCCCAACGCGACCTAGTGAAGGAGCTGGAGGAGTCTCCACCCAAGTCCATGTCGCAGGACGACAAGGCTTCATTCTCCACGAAAATGGCCACTCTGAGTGCAGTAACAAATACGTCCATGCAACTCCTCTCCCATGCAATGGAAGGAGTGGCTAGGGTGGCTGGGTCTGGCTTGTCCATGAGGCATAACGCCTGGCTCAGGTTGTGCCAATTTACCGAACCCTTCAAGGCGTCCTTTGCCAATGCCCCTTATGATGGCTCGACTCTTCGGTAAGACCATCAAGGAGACACTAGTCCAGAGTGAGAAGGACGGGAAGACACTGTCTGCTGTTGGGGTCCGCTTCTCTAACCCTCAAAGGTCCTTTTCCTGGAACCAGAGAGGGCAAAAGAAGATGTGGTTCTGTAAGTCTCGGTATTTCCTGGGCACACAGGGCTCTTCTTCCCCTAGAGGCAGAGGCCGTGGGGATCTGCGGAACTTTGGGTCTCGAGAACCATTCTCGAACAGACCCGGGTAGCAATCCTAAGGGGTTTTCCTGGCTGCTGTACTCTGGAGGCAGTCGGGGGACGATTCTCCTTGCACCCATCGGCATGGGAGTCCATAACAATGGACCGCTGGGTGCTTCAAATCAAATCCAGAGGATATTCTATCCCCTTCGTGGGTTCTCCCACATCTCCCAAACACCTCCCAGACGTTCCACCCACGCAAAGGGAGGTAGCAGCACAGGAAATTTCCAAGCTGCTAGAAAAACAAGCCATCAAAACTGTCCCCCCAGATCAGTCCGGGTTGGCTTTTACTCCAGGTTCTTTTTGGTGCCAAAGAAAACGGGGGACTTAAGGCTCATTCTGGATCTCTCTACACTGAACCTGTCAGTTGCCAAAGAAACGTTCCAGATGGTCACACTACACTGTATGTGCTCGTTAGATCTCCAGGATGCTTACTATCACATAAAAATGCACAGAAGCTCCAGTAGGTTCCTCTGCTCCAGCTAGGGGCCAATCATCAGTTTTGAGCCCTACCCTTTGGTCTCACCACAGCCCCCAGGGTGTTTCCTAAAGTGATGGTGGTTGTAGCGGCTCACCTGAGGCTTCAGGGGATTCAGGTCTATCCGTACCTGGATGGATTGGCTCCGCACTGCTCCCCAGGTGTCATCTTTCCCAAACCAGGGACTACTTTCTGACACTGGCCCTGAGTTTGGGTATTACAATCAACACATCCAAATCTCTACTAGAGCCTGTACAGGTGATAGACTACATTGGTGCTAGCATAGACACACTCCAAGGTCAAATGTTCCTGACTTTGGCAAGAGTTCAAAACCCCAGGATGCATGCCTCCCTAATTTAACATTCTCACCTCCCGAGAGCGGAATCAATGTTGAGGGCCCTAGGCTCTATGGCGGCGACCATAACTCTTCTTCCATGTGCTCGACTACACATGCGGATTCTTCAGTGGACTCCAGCGGTTCAGTGGTCCCTGTTGGATTTACCACTAACCTATCCACCTAAGTCAAGTGTGTCGGTCATCCCTCATATGGTGGATGAGTTCTCTGGTCATTTTGGAGGGACGACCCTTTGTTCCAGCCTCGGCCCAAACCACAGTGACCACTGATGCTTCCCAACTCGGGTGGGGGGAGGCATTGTTCAGGCATGATAGTCCAAGGCCTGTGGTCCTCCACAGAGACCAGCTTGCACATCAGTGTCCTAGAGATGAGGGCGGTTCTTCTAGCATTGCGGGCCCTTCATGCCTTTCTTCCTCTGGGGACGATTGCCATTCAATCAGACATGTCAGTAGTCTGTTATATCAACAAAGAGGGAGGGACCAGATCTTATCCTCTTTGTCATGAGGCTATGAGAGTGTGGGAATGGGCGATCTCCACCGGTCGCTTTCTCACCACGGACGGACCAGCATTCTAGCAGACAGGCTAAGTCAGACCATTCTGATGCCTTACGAGTGGTCTCTGAATCTATCAGTAGTGGAACAGATCTTCAGCGAGTGGGGTCGACCTTGTTGCAATCTCTTCGCATCTCCTTCCAACGTGAAGTGCAGCAAGTTTGTTGCTGTGAACTCCCCCACTGGGGGGAGTCCCCCAGAGACGCTGTATTTCATGCTTGGCCTCCCGGTCTTCTGTATGCTTACCCTCCAGTTCCTCTCATCCCGAGGTTTCTGCAGAAAGCTTGTCGACTGGGGATCAAGGTGATCCTCATTGCCCCATTCTGGCCTCGCCAGGTTTGTTTCCCCTTTCTTTGGTCTCATCTTCTGGCTCCACATTGGATCCTAGATCCCATTCAGGATCTGATCTCACACCCATCGGGGGTGCCTCATCCGAGTCTTGACAGCCTGAAGCTCACGGCTTTGCTGCTCCAGTTCCCGTAATTGCTAGGATTCCCGGACTTTCCTCCTCAGTTAAGTCTATTTTGGTGGCTGCTCATAAGTCTTCAACCAGAAAGGTTTATCGCAGCAAGTGGAAACGTTTTTCTTTCTGGGCCTCTCAGAGGAGTTTCGACCCTTTGACAGCTCCTATTTCTGCCATTCTTGATTTTCTAGCTGATATTTTCTAGCATGGTGCTAGTTCTTCTACTGTCAAAGTTCAGTTGGCTGCCATTTCTCATTTTCATGTGGGCAAGAATTCTGCATCCTTGGCATCTTCTAGACTGTGTAAAGCCTTTATTAAAGGTACTTTTTTGCTATGCCCCCCCGGTCAAAGATCCTGTCCCCCTGTGGGACCTTAATATGGTTCTCCAAGCTCTGGTCGCCCCACCTTTGCTAGAAGGGTTTGGAATTATAGACTTTGTCCATAAAATTCCCATACATGATTTTCCATAAAGATAGAGTTTCCCTTCAAACTAACCCAGCTTTTCACCCTAAGGTGGCATCACCAGTCAGTATCAGTCAAACTGTAAATTTGCCTGTGTTCTTTCCCAATTTTGCCAACAGGATGGAATATAAACTACACATGTTGAATGTTCACAGACAATTACGATTCTACTTACACAGGACAAAAAATTTTCATAAATCTGATAAGTTTGTTTCATTCTATAGACCTTTTTTGGGTAAACCTATTTCCAAGGTCACTATAGGTAGGTGGATTTCGTCATGCATCCTGCAGGTCTATAAGGACAAAGGCATGTCTCCTCCAGGTCAGGTTAAAGCTCATTCCACTAGGTCCATGGCTACATCTGCAGCTTTCTGGTTCTAGGTTCTAGGGTATCTTTGGATGACATTTGCTCTGCAGCTTCTTGGTCCTCATTTCATACGTTTATTTCCCATTACAAATTGGATTTGACATGTAGAAGGAGAGTATCCTTTGGCTCCGTGGTGCTCTGGAATATCCTTCCATGAGGGCCTCCCAGGAGTTTAGTAGCTGGGGACTCTGTCCCACAGGCTGAAGACCAAATGAAGTAAACTACTTCAGATAAAGAAGTTATTTACTCACCATAACGTTCCATCTGAGTAGTTGTACTTAATTTGTCTTTAACCGTCCCCCCTCCTTCCTCTGGACCTTTGGCACATGTTCAGCCTACGGGCTGCAGTATAGGTCACAAGTATGTTATCAGGTCGGGTTATAAGTATAGTTTCAGCAAACTCAATCTGGGGATGGAAGGCAGTAGAGGCGTATTATGGGTAAGGGGAGGAGTCTGGAGCTCGGAGCTGATGCTAGTAATCTTTGCCGGCTTGGATCCGATATGGATCCATATTCCTACGGGATGAAGACAAATGAAGTACAACTACTCAGATGGAACGTTATGGTGAGTACATAACTTCGTTTTTCGTCTGAAAGTGCATCTTTGTGAACTCATACAAGCTGAAAGGAGTCACAAAGGCTTGACCCTTCTCTAGCATTGGGAGTCGAGGGCACCTGCTAGTCCCACCCAGCTGCTCTAGGGCTTCATCTGTCTTAGGCATGGCGTAAGCATCTGACTGTGTGACTATTTAGTTTTCTGTAGTCCACACACAACCTGGTGCTGCCATCCTTTGGTACCAGCACCACTGGGGAGACCCAGGGACTGCTGGGCTCTTAAGATTACCCCCAGTTACAACATTTTCTGTATCTCTTCCCTCACAGTCCATGTGATTCTCTCTCAGGCACCCTATAAGGGGCCTGCTTACTACTTAATAGGCTTTTGGGGTCCTGTAGCCACATGGTGCTACACCAGGTGGGAATACCCTGGTTTCCCAGTAAAGATCCCCCCCAAACTCCCGTAATAGTGCTAGAATTTCTCAAACCTGGGTAGGAGATCGCTGTTGGGACATTGCTGCTCCTTCCAGTGGGGCGTTAGTCTGAGCCCCACTGAGATCATCAGGCACCAGATCCTCCTCAGAATTTTCCTACCATCCACTGCGAATGCTCAGCACAAGGGCCTCTCTTTCATAGTAAGTTTCATCATGTTAACATGGTGCAGTTTGTGCCGCTGCCCCTTGCCTAGCAGTTCTACCTTGTAGTTAACATCACTGACCTTCTTTACCACTTTGAAGGGTCCTTGCCAAGCTACCTGCAGCTTATTATGTCTGACAGGAATGAGAACCATCACCTGCTGCCCCACAGCATACTCTCTGGCTCGAGCATTCCTGTCATACAACACCTTTTTCTGCTGTTGGGCTCCTGCCAGGTTCTCCTGGGCCAAGCCCATGAGTTTCATGAGCCTTGTCCTGAGATTTATGACATATGCCACAACAGACTCCTCCTGGGATTGACACTCATCCCAAATCAGTTCTACGGGTCCTCACACCCTACGCCCATACAGCAGCTGAAAAGGTTAGAAACTTGTGGATTATTGGGGCATCTCTCTATAAGCAAACAGATGGGGCAAATATTTGTCCAACTCCCTCTTAAATTTGTCTGCAAATGCCCGTAGCGTGGTCTTTAGTGTAGAGTTTAACCTCTCCATAAGACCATTAGTCTGGGAGTGGTAGGGGTGGTCTTTAGGTGCTTCAACCCACAGTGCTTCCACAGACAAGCCAGCAGGTGTAACATGAAATTGGCACCTCTGAAATTCAGTATTTCTTTTGGGAAACCTACCCTGCCAAAAATCTCTAGCAAAGCATTTGTCACCTTTTCTGCTCAATGGAGGACAGGGCCACCACTTCAGGGTACCTGGTAGCATAATCTACTACCACTAGGGTATACTTCTTCCCTGTGAAACTTGGGGTACTCAGAGACCCCACAATATCCATAGCTACCCTCTGAAACGGCTCCTCAATCACCTTGTCTACTGCCTTGCCTACTTTTTGGCACTGCTCACAGGTTCCGCAGTACCCTGTTACATCCTTTGCAGTCCAAGTAAAAAATGTGTAGTGGAATCCGGACTAAATCCAAAGAAAGTAATATGATAAAGACGTCCAACAGGTGGAGTAATAAACTTTTATTAAAACAAAAAATGGTAAGCGCTTTCACAGTCACCCACTTCTTCAGAACACAATACAAAACAAATAATAAAAGACTTGAATACAACATTAGAACCAATCACTGATAAAAAAATATACAATTAGTGCAATGAGCCTTTCTACTTTAGTGTTGGTTTTAAAGAAGCAGCACTGTTAAGGCCAGGAGGGATATTAGCTCTAAAGTCAATTATCCATCTTAGTTCTGCATATTCAGTATCATTAGTCATATATCCCTCCCTTCCCATTAACAATTTGTAGAACCAAAAACTTAAAACAATGTAAATCACCCAACTCTTGAACATGCTTAGCTAGTGCATTGGTTAGTTTTACATTTCGAATATCATTTAAATGTTCCATCACCCTCTCTTTTAGAGTTCTATTGCAGTTTCCAATATAAAACCAGTCACAGGAACAACATCTTGCCAAGTAAACAATATTTTTGTTTAAAGGGTCGGCATAAAAAGAAAATTTAAGGGGGCGTAGTGTCCTAGGATGCTTCATGATACTTAAAGACCATATATATTTACAGATTTTACAGGACCTGCATGCAAATGTGCCCTTGCATTCTGAAGCCAAAAGGGGCATCTGTATTTGTTTGTAGCATCGTCTTTGTTTCAAAGACTTATTTGCAAAGCAGGGCTGGGTACCCACTACCTTGCATACCTCTGAATCAGTCTGCAAGATGGGCCAATTCTTTTTTATAATGTCACATATCCTACTGACAACACTTGAATATGTCAGAGTGACCCTGCTGGTATTCCCCACTAAATCACCCTGGCTAATAACTTCTGGTTGTTCATGTCTTACTGAAAAGTAGGGTTGACCCATTAATACACTCATTACTTTTAGTGTGTGCAATAGCCCTCTCCATATCCCCTATTCGATAGCCTCTATTCTCCAGGTCCACTCGAAGCATATCAAGTGCTTTCTCTAAATCTCCTACCTCTGTATGCAGTCTCATACATCTCAGCACCTGATTCTTGATTATATTTTTCTGTATATGTCTCTGGTGCATACTAGTATTGTGTAGTAGATTGTTCTTTCTACAAGACTTTCTAAATACACTAGAGGATAAACAACCAAGTTCATTCTTTCTAATGGTTGTATCTAAATAATCTATCCTGTTGTATGAATAATGCATACTAAATGTAAGAAAATATGTTGTGCTTTCTAAATATTTAAATTCAAGAAGAAGTTCCCCGGGGCCATGCCACACAAATGTCATCCACAAAATGTTTATAAAATTTAACATGGGACTTGTAATACTCATTAACAAACACAGATTGCTTCTCCCTTTGCGAAGACACTATTGATTGATTGGTTTTATTTTTAATATATAAGAGACAGTTGGCATTAATTTATTAGTATCTTATGAAGTCTGAATGTTGAGGATGAAAACGCATGTTTTGAGAGGTTTTTTTTGTTAAATAAATCGAGTGGGATAAAAGTTTTTTCGTTCTCCTGCTTAGCTCATTGCACTCGTTTTTGGATTTATTAGTGGACTTGAGTGCCTTCACTTGATTTTTTAGTTAATTAAAATATGTCCCTTTATTCTGTTGTCTGGTCCAATCTATACACCTTAAATCATTTTCATATACATCAATAAAAGCTTCTAAAGCTGGTCGATTTTCAGGTGTAAATAAACTTGGTTTCTTAAAAATATTAAAAGTTTCATTCTTCAAAGGAAACAATATTTAACATAACACTTCTAGCAAACATTCTTAATTCAAAATAGTGTCTACCAATGCACTCTTACTGGCTGGAACAAAGGAAAGACCTTTGTTCAAGACATTACATTGTTCATTTGTCAGTTGAAAAGTAGACAAGTTAAAAAATCAGTTAACCTGCTTGCGACTGCGAGTAGCAGGTCCCTTCCATTTGTCCTCTGTAGCAGAAGTTGACCTTAGCCTTGCGACTCCGTGATCTTCCTATCAGCATCCTGTATTTGGAAAAAAATAAGAGAATTTTGCTCAGGTGAATTTCCATTGGCTAAAAAGAGGTTTGTCGTTTAGCTCTGCTCATTACTGGCTTAAGTCACCAATATTTACAGCCTTACACAGAAGCGTGTACCTTTTATTGCCGAAAGTAAGCATATCAGAGGTTTAATAGCTGAAGCTATGCAGTCATGTTTATAAGTTGAATCCTTGAACATTTGGAGAAAATGAATTAAGAATATATCATTATATATAGATTCTTTCACTCTGAACCCTTAAATATGATAAGTTGATTTCTCTTGGATGAGAGCTAGGCATAATACAATAGGAAAATCTGCCATTGGACGAAAAGGAGGTCTGCTGTTCATTTCGGCTTAATATTGGCGAGAAGAAACGGTAGCTGAGTTTTTCCGACACTAATCTAAAGGCAAGAAGGTTTATTCATCGCTAATAATGTTAAGTAATGAGGGTATTGATCCAGAATTTCAGAAAAGTGTGTGATTCCTTTCTGCCAAAGTAAAGAATACAAATGAGCTTGTGCATTAAGGAGAATGAACGGAAGAGAGTATTTCACATTCAATAACTTTGCGATTTATGTGGCATTAACTTATCAAAGTGAGCTATTAAGTGAACCTGAATGAATCTAACCAAATGCTAATGTCTCCTTAGTAGATTTGCTGCTTTGGAAATGTATTTTTTAATGTTGCATGAGGACACTGATTTCGATCATGAAAGTTATGTTGCTGTCCTCTGATAGGATGATAAAGGGGTGTGTGACATTTGTACTCTAAAAGGTAGAGAATAAACAGGAAGTAATGGAGCTAATACTTTATTGGTCAGTAAAAGGAAATTGCTGTTCTCATTGGAAAGTTCTCAGTATGGAAATTAGCAACCTTGATGTAAATGAATGAGTAGGAAGTAATGGAGAAAATACCGTATTGGTCGACAGAAGTGGCTTGCCGTTTTTTGCTGTTCAGGATTGGTTAGAACAAGAATACATCAAAGACTATTGATTTTAACCATTTTTTTCTGGATTTTAATGGAATCACTTGACCAGGGCTCAGTGGCGGCTGGTGACTTCAAATCACAGGGGGGCTGCAGGAGACGCTGAATGGGTGGGGTCAAAGGGAAGGGGTGTGTTCAACCATAAAGGGGAGGAGCTATGCACAAAACCACAAAAAACTAACTTTAATTAAATACGCTGCCCTGGGTGGCAAACCATCATTATGAAAGTCCAATCAAGACAAAAATAAGTGTAGAAGAATAAAAATATTTCAATGCATTGGCTGCATGACAGCTTACTTAATATCTAGATGGAAACAAAAGGTTGTGAGGCATGAAAAAATAAATTACTTTTTAAATACATTACTGGAATGCCAGTCAAAATCAAGTATAAGAAAAACCAGAAGCACTCAACTCAAACCACTTCTCCTTGCATTGCAGTTCTAATTATAATATATTCAGCTTTATTAAAGTACCAAGTAACATGCTGAAAGTAGAAATCTATGTGATTCCCCCACTTGTAAAAATGTTTCTTATCCAAAAAAGACCTGCTGCCTGACAACTTGTTTCATGGGGAAAACATGATAAAAGTAAAAAATGAAAAGCAAACAAGAAGCAAGCTGAAGATACATTGCTTAAAGGATTACTGTACAGGTTATGGACCACACATGATTGGCATTCTGTTTAGTTTACGGGTAAAGTCTGTAGAGATGACTGGAAGTCTCCAACAAGTGTAATGAGCTTTTTAAAATAATGGAATCCTGTCCTTTAATACCCAAGGCTTATACATTATCTAGTCAAGTATTCTCTGCATGGCAACAGAAAGGCTTTCAGTGTTGGCAATTCTTTAACAGTATGCTTATTAAAGCTTACTTGCATCTTACGATGTCAGACAAGCTTACCTTATGGTCATTAAAGTATTGCTACTTAAACACAGAGCAACAGGCACTTTGAGTAATAAGCATAAATCTGAGTAATAAGCATAAATCAACAGTACAAAAATATGACAGAAACCAAACCATTCTGCAAAATCAAGGACAGATGAAAAGCCACTGTAGTACTTATGCAGTGTGTCCTCCCCATCCAAGGTAGATACAACTACTCCTTGCCTTGCTTGGACACATCCAGAGTCACTACATGGGGGAGTGGGGTGCAACAAGCATGTCACAGTTAGAAATCTCTCTGGCTGACTGTGATGGCCCTGACACATTTGTCATACCTCTCAACCTCAAGAGCAAGAAATCTGGACAAAGCCATACACAGAAGTGGGACAAAGGCCCAACAATAAGGACAATTTTTAAATATTGCTCTAATAAACTTAGAAAGATAATAGAATAGGTCTTGCATTAGTATGAATTTTCTGAAGGGTATAAAATCTGAAACTCAAATGTCTGTCATTTTCTAACTTCAGTCTTTAGTGATTTGTCACTAATTTGCCAAAAACCCAATTTTATGAAAAATGGACCAAAAATGTGATGCAAAAATATAAAATAGACACACAATACAGCTGCTACCTGTCAAAGAAGGGACACTTTAATGTTAGTACTGCTACCTTGAGCAGCTGACAAAATAAAAGAATCTACATGCATTTCAAGTAATCTATAACTTTGATTATTACAGTTATTTCTTAATTGTAAACCCTCCATGTTTTCTTCCAAAATTGCTATTTTGCGGAGGGATTATTAAGGGGAAGAGCAACATTTTGAGCCAAAAATTGGAGACAGTTAGAAGGTTGGCTATGCCTAATTCTATAAAGCAATTTATTTGCATGTACCTCTCAACCTGTTAATGCAGTAAATCTGAACAAGGCCAAATATATTGGGGGCACATATAAACAGTACTAAAATTGCTCTTGTATAAATTGAGACAGTTGATAGAACAGCTCTTACTTTAACATGCATTTTTCTGAAGGCTATGAAGTCTGAAACTTATTATTTAGTGACTTCTGGCAAATCGTTTAGGATTTAAAACTACAAATTTTATGAACAAACCAAAAATAAGAAGCAAAAATCTATTCATTCTTTGAAAATCTGGACAGTTGGGAGGTATAGTTCAGCTGGGCCTGTCTGAGTTTGCTGCCCCCCCCCCCCTGACAAAATAATGGTTGAATGGAGCCTCTGCAGCCATTCCAATGAACCATTACTTGGCTATTTCACTCCATTTAACATAAACACTAATGTGTGCATACTGCTTTACTTCTATGATGAGTTGGACTTCATTTGAAAGTTTTTTTTTTGTATTTTACAGCACAAACACTAAGTCATCTGTTAAACAAAGCAATGCAGTCTCACAATGAAAACTTAGCATTAAAACTTCTCTGCCCTTGAAGCTCACATTCATTGAAACAGCATTGAAACCCACATTCAAAGAAAATACATTTTGCCAGTGGCAGATAAAGATTAATTTTGGGCTGTTTTCGAATCATAGGCCCCTTGCATATGAAACATACATGTGCTCTTTGATACACCTTCGTCATTGTACTAAAATTATATTCCTTGTACAATACAGTACACTTGTTAGAGGGTGTTTTAAATTTGTTTTGAACATTTTTCCAGTAAGCAATGAAACAAACCATATGCACCCATAATGGCAAAACTGCCCAGTTGAGAACATTTATCATAAAAAAGTCTACTCAGACTTCCACAGTCCACCATTATTAGTAAATATGCACAATTTCACAGTCCACCATTATTAGTAAATATGCACAATTCTACAGTCCACAATTATCAGTAAATATGCACAATTCTACAGTGCACCTTTATCAGTAAATATGCACAATTCTACAGTCCATTATCAGTAAATATGCACAATCTCTGAAGTAAGTCATCTAAATAATTCCACATTAAAGAAATCTGTAACTAATGAAGCGGTTGCTGCTAGCAATCACCTTTATATTTCATGGTTTCATTGAAAAATAAAGTGTCTGTTGCCCCTCAGGAATAAATTGCCTATATATAACATTAAAAAAATGATAAGCTAGTAATAATATTGCAAGAGGAAATGGATGGCAAACTGATAACGAACTCATAGTTAGTATCTTCACCAAGGAGAACATTCTCAGTATGGCATCATCCACCCCTTGTGGGAGTAGAACCCACAGCCTTCTGCATCAAAAGCAAGTACACAACCTGTTGTGCTATAGTATTAACTAGGCAAAGCACTAAACTTCTATTCCTGCAGCTCTCAGCTCCTTGTAAAATCTACTCAATACTCAACTGCATCTCAACTCAAGAAAACTGGAAAAAGCCAAAATGTATTTAAGCCCAAAACCAGGGGCACATTAAACATTGCTTGTATAATCTTGGAAAGTTGCTAGAATAAAATGTTGTGTTGCCACCATATATTTTACTGCCAAGGTCCCTGAGCAAAAACAGTCAGAGTAACATACCACTCATCAGCTGCTTTGTAAAAGAGAGGAAGACTGAAATTTAAATGGCTATCATTTAGTGAATTCAGTTCTCACCATAGCTGTCAACCTCTTAGTACAAAACACCTGGACAAACCCAGTAATGAGGGAATACAGCCCTCAAACATATTCAGTGAATTCAGTTCTTGCCGTAGCTGTCAACCTTAGCACAAAAACCTGGACGAAGTCAATAATGGGGGAATACAGTCCCAAAAATAGGGACAAATTTAAAATATTCATCTTATAAACTTAGAAAATTGCTAGAAAAAAAGGTTGAGCTACTATGTATTCTGAAGAACATGAAGTTTGAAATTCAAATGCCGGTCAATTTTACTGCGGACAGAACAAAAACAATTTTCAGCAGAGACGCAGGGATTAATACTGCAGACACGTCTTTGTAAAATGGCAGGGCACCAGAGCAAATCCACACAAACACAGGGAGGAGATGCAGACTCCACACAGAAGCCACCCCAACCAAGAATCAAACCAGAAAACCTATAGCTGTGAGGCAACAATACCACCACTGCACCATCAAATCTGCAAGGAATTAAACATTCAGAAACCTGAAGTCTGAAATTCAAATGCCTGTCAATTTTACTGCGGACAGAACAAAACCAATTTTCAGCAGAGACGCAGGGATTAATACTGCAGACACATCTTTGTAAAATGGCAGGGCACCAGAGCAAATCCACACAAACACAGGGAGGAGATGCAGACTCCACACAGAAGCCACCCCAACCAAGAATCAAACCAGAAAACCTATAGCTGTGAGGCAACAATACTACCACTGCACCATCAAATCTGCAAGGAATTAAACATTCAGAAACCTGAAGTCTGAAATTCAAATGCCTGTCAATTTTACTGCGGACAGAACAAAACCAATTTTCAGCAAAGACGCAGGGATTAATACTGCAGACACGTCTTTGTAAAATGGCAGGGCACCAGAGCAAATCCACACAAACACAGGGAGGAGATGCAGACTCCACACAGAAGCCACCCCAACCAAGAATCAAACCAGAAAACCTATAGCTGTGAGGCAACAATACTACCACTGCACCATCAAATCTGCAAGGAATTAAACATTCAGAAACCTTAAGTCTGAAATTCAAATGCCTGTCAATTTTATTTAACATTTGTTAATCAGGACAGTCTGACTTGGAACAAAAAAACAATTTTCAGCAGAGGCCCAGGAAGAAATAATGCAGACATGTCTTTGTAACATGGGAGGACACAAAAGCAAACCCACACAAACACAGGGAGAAGATACGAACCCCACAAAGAAGGAACCCCAGCCAAGAATCAAACCTGAGAACCTGCAGCTGTGAGGCAACAGTGCTACTACTACACCATCAAATATCAAGCATTGCAACATTTACAAACCACAGATATTATGAGGAACAGATCAGATGAAATATGAGGCAAAAATCTGCAATTTTTTTACAAATGGTGGTGGGTAGGGAACTCAAGTCTTTAACACCTGCATACAGGGTACAGGGTTCAAGCCTGAGGTATTCCCTACCACACCATCATGAGCACCTGGGGCATTTTCTCACACAGACACACAGACACACACACACACACACACACACACACACACCCCAGTTAAAAGCACTAAACTCTATCCAGCTAACACACAGTATAAAGTAAAACGCACCATACACTTACCTGTCTGTTCTCCATACCATATCCTGCCCGCGCAATACTCACAAAGACCCGCGAGATCCCAAGCAAAGCTCCTTCCTGACGAGATCCCAAGTAAAAGCTCCCTCCCGACGACGAGACTGTTCTGACTGCTGCTGTTGCAGTCCGGACCAGACATATAATCCCAGCGAGTCTGTGCACTTGACGTCTCCTTGTGTCCCTCTATGGGGACTGCTGGACTGCCTTGAGCATGCGCATAGACCGACAGTAGTCGGGACTACTGCGCATGTATTTAAAAATAATTTTGTTTTCTTTTCTAATTTTTATTTTGAGGGGGCTGCAGTCCGGCAGCCCGATGCCACGAGCCGCCCCTGCCAGGGCTGAACTTAGTGATTGGCTGATGGTTCTTTTAAGTAAAGATAATCAGGACTTAATAATCAGGATCTGAAGAAGGCATTACGCCGAAAGCACTTGTCCAGTTTTAGAGTCGTCCTTTGGATTGTTCATTAAAGATTTTATTTTATTGTATCGTTCTTCTGTGGTGGTACGCTCCTTGTTGTTTTACTAGCCCTTTATAAGTGGTGACCTGACACCCACTCTCCCACCTATGAAAATAAGTGCTTAACTCAGCAGTATAATCACATACTTTCATCTGCCTTGTGCCTGTGATCATGAAACTTTTTTCTATAAGCTTCAGGTGTTAACTTAAAACACTCTGATAAGCATTTCTTTACTTGGTTATAGTGTAGACAATCAGTACCAGACAATTTAGAAACAGTAGTTACAGCTTTACCATGGAGTCAGGTGGTCAGGAACTGTACCCAGAGCCCTTGGTCAACATTATACTGTTTACACACCCTTTCAAACATATGAATAAAACTATCAAAACTGGCACTGTCTGTAAATTGTGGAAGAAATTTACTGACCTTTATTGCTTCTAGGGTTTGATTACTCCCTTCCCCATTACCTCCATGATCTTGGTGAAGAGCCAGCAGTTCCTTTTCATGTTGTCTCTGCTTCTCATTTTCTTCGACTTCCAAATGGCACAGTCTCTATGCTGATTCTGCTTCTACCTCCAAATGCCACATTCTCTCTGCTGATCCTATTTGCAAACCTTTGGCTTCCATTTCAAGTCTCTCTGACTTTAGACAGAATTTTAAAGTCCTTTGAGGAAAAAGTTGAACTGTCCGTTTTCTGAAAGCTGTACATCCCCAAGGCCAGTCTGGCTGTCTTCCTCTTTGCTGGTCTGTGATGCAACTGTGACTAAGCCTGCAATCATTTCCACTTTAGTCAGGTTGGCATGTACCAGTTCTTTGGCTTGGCACATCTCAGCCAATTGGCTCCTTGTCAGCTTGCCATAATCCTCTTCTGACATCCTCTTCTGACATCCTTGCCTGCTCTCCTTAACGAACTAAGCTAACAAAAAACATAAATAAAAGTACTGTGATATGAAACTCTGAATGTCTACTGTATGGCTGCTTGAGAGTACAAACACCTTCTTTAGTGACCACTGTTTACAGGCTACAGGAGTTCAATATCCACACCACCGAATCCCAGTATGATGTGGTAGTCCCACCACTGCCAACCAAATTAATATGTGATGACCCACCACTGGACCAGTAATCAAGTAGCCTCAATCCTCACCTCTGGTAACAGTGGGGGACGTTCACTAAGAGGATGACAGGTACCCACACAGTATTCCGAGATGCAGCTCTCTGTGTCAAGTGCAATTTCCTTTGAGAGCACAGAGACCCAGTCAGTCTGGGGCTGGTTTCTCCCTCTTTCATTAGATCCCAAAAAAACACTCCCCACTGGCGCAGCTATAGAGCTGAGATCTCAGCTGTGTCCAAACCAATTTCTCCAGCACCCTCTCTGTCCAGCCAGTGCTTTGTGTCCTGCTCAAGTAGCTGACACACACACACACACACACACACACACACACACACACACACACACACACACACACACACATGGGAAAGGCTGACACAGGTTTACTAGCCAAGTCCCCTTCTGCCCAGACTGGTAATTTTGACTGCCACCAGACACTCCTGCCAGCTACCTTAAGGCTCTTCCAAGGGTACCCAATAGACTGAGTGAAATTAATATTAATGCAAATGGTAGTTTGACCAAGAGCGAGGCTATTAATAGTGGCCCACACATTGTCACCAAATAAATATGCAAGTACTCTCAGAACTTAAATATCTCTACAAAGATCAACCATAATGAAAGGTTTAAATATATTTAATAATAAATAATAAAAGAACAAGGCAATACTAAATATTAGTTCACAGTGGCATCAAAACCACTGGAAATGTGTAAAATAACATTGCAGTACAGGCTCACACAAATAAAGAAAAATGATAGCTAAACTAAGCTTCACTATATTCCTGACTGAATCTAAGAGTTAATATGACCTAATAACTGATGGGCAGATGATGTGGTGAATGTTTCTTCTTGTTGTAAGGCCCAAGGCACAGTAAACAAAACATGCTGGAGGGATAGGTTCCTGACCCAGAGACTCCCCAGACTCTGGAATTGATTGCCCATACATGTCAAGCAGAGCACCTCTTTGGCCCTCTTCAAAAGGAACCTTGATTGGATGGGAGAAATGAAATTCACCCCGGGGATCACGTCAATCACCCTGTTAGACAGGGGTCCAGGGAAGTAAGTAGTGTGGGAAGAAATAGCCAGGGAATTGTTATGGCTAGGCTTGTATAGGCCCTAGGGGCTGATAGCCTAGTACCAACCTATGAACCTAAATACAGAATGCGCAGTCTCTGTAAGAGACTTCTCAGAATAATATCTAAAATATTACTGCTTGGATAGTTTGCAGAATGGCATAATTTCTGGTCATTTGACTTCTACTTTTCATGCAACCCCCCCCCCCCCATTCCTGGCAGCTGGCAGTATTTAGCACCTACCCGTAAAAATACATACAAGGGGTTTTGTTCAGATCTTTAGCAGGTGCTGGAAGTCATAAAACAATTGCATACCTCCATGCTTCCAGAGTGTAATTAGTTCACCCCAAAGACAATGCAGAAAGCTTCCTAGTTCAGACTTTGCATCTCTGGCTGCATTGAAACCTGTGAGGTAGCATCTTTGTGGCCTAGCCTATAAAGTGATTTAATTTCAGATATTTTTCTGAAGTTTGCTGGACTGAGATTAATCCTCCAGTTTCATCTGTTAAAAGATGTACATTCAAACAATTACAATAGTGCATGTACATTTCTGTTCTCTCCATTAAGGTGTACACTGTGCATACATTTGAAACACAAGCATTTTCCAAATTCCTTTTCAACACAAATGTCTGTAAAATTCTGTGTGAAATACACATGACATACACACATGACATACAGTTTTAATACATTTGTAACACCAGCATATTGTAGGTCATACAGTTCTAATGCATTTGTAACACAAGCATCTTGTGTAAATAATTTTTTTAAAAACATTTTTATTCTGTTTTCACTGTAAACATACGCAAATGTACATATAACAAATACAGTAAAACTACTTGTAATAGTTACATTCATCCATAATAAACAATTATTGTATCCATGAGAAGTTATCAGTATTTGTTCAGTTTGTATAAATCAGTTTTATATTCACAAATGACATATGATTATTTACAAAATTCCAGCTAGCTGGGCTTGGCAGTACCTCCTTTCATCATAACACTGTTTTGTAATCTTGGAGTTACCCCCCACCCCCATGGCCGCTACTATTCTATAGCATCTTGAATTTGTGTAAAATGTTGTTTGGGATATTTATTTTATTTTAAGGGTTTAATATGTTCAGTGAAACCCTTTTTTATATATGTTACTGGAACAGTTAAAGATCCATTTCAACCATCTACAAGCTGTGTTGTTTTTATGCCGTTTTATTAGTCAGTAAATGTTTATCCATGGTGGCCTAGCTCTGCTTGTTTTCTAAAAGCTTTTGAGATAGGTAGTATCATTTTGTATATGCAGTTTGAAAATAACCCATAAGTATAGTCTGACCTAGAGAAATGAAAAAAAAGAAACAGATGGCATGAGAAAAACATCAGCTGTAGCTGGTTTGACTACTATTAAATGAAGATGGATTCCCTACAGGTACTGCAAGAAAAACTGTAGCCACCACCTTCTCACTGCCAACTCTCTTATACACTGCTCTTATCCTAGCAAACTTAATATGCAAAGAAAGAAACCTGCCTCCTGCTACAATAAAGAAAGCTAAATTTGTCACAAATCTCCCTCGTAGGACCCACCGTTGTCATAGCTTAAAGCAATTAATCTGGCTTGAACTGCACAACTACTTAACATATTCTCAACCAACTACAACACACAAACTCATTCACCATCCAGAAAAATGCCCTGCAGTACAAAACTTGTTACTGCCCTTCTGTCCAGGAAGGGACCTCTGTTTTAGTAACAAATTATTGCTACCCACAAATAAGTCAAGTAATGTTGCAAGAGACTACTCCCAATACGTTGCTAAACTCTTGAGCAGTATTCCCACACAAATAAAACTGTCCAACAAGCTCGGTAGTTTTAAACCACTGCTTAATCAACATCTTAACCAGTCCTGGTTCTGCACATGTATATCACCAGGTTGAGACTTTGTGCTCACTCTTCTTAAACAGAATACTCTCAACCTCTCACTGAAATGACAAAACAATTTTTATACATAACTGCTGCCTGTACAATCCATTAAGTTGCATGTGGGCTTTCTCTTTAGTAACTTCTACCTTTGTAAAATCTTAGTGTGTGTGTAACTGTAACTACTGTTTGTGTATAAATGTAAATACAAATGTAACTACTTTGTGTTTAAATGGAACTAAGTATAATGCAATGTAAACAAATGGAAATTTTCTCCCCGGGCCACCACTGAAAATGGGTATTATCCAGTCAGACTTTCCCTGTAGACAAAGACAAATAAGATGAATGTTTGTCCTCCTTTGACTTTTTACGACTATTTAGCGGTTGCAGTAGACAAAGAGGCAAGCCTTATAAACATGAGCTCAATGTCTCTGGCAGGAGGCTGTTTCTGTATTTATCTGCACTGCATGAAAACATTTTTGTCACTGCTCCCAGTCACAGACTGCTTGCTTGGATGAACTGTCAAGCCAATTTAAAAGGAGAAAAGTTCCTTTTCTTAAAGAAACTCAAGAGGAATGCCTTGGGATGAATCAGTACAGGGAATTATTCATTTAGCCCAGCACTTTGACAACCCCCTACTTTGGGATTGGTTAAACAGTCTGACCTATTACTTGTACCTGAATCAGAATTTTAAATCCAGATAAATCCCACCTTCGAAAATAATGGCATATAGATAACCATAAAGTTAAAACCCTGAAATAAGGTAACATTTTTGGCAGGAACTAGCAATCTGAAACCAAAGCTTTGCCAGTGTGTGGGTGTGTATATTTGTGTGAAGCAGCATCAGTTTCCAAGGTCTGCTGCATCTGCGCAGAAAATGACAGAGTTTACTCATTCTGTACAGTTTTATACATTTCTCATCTTTTCTGGGGGGGGGGGGGTGAAGGTTGCAGGTTTTGTTTAGCTTCTCACTTTTTACAGCTTTGACGCATTTTATACCGCTCTCGTTTACGTTCTACTCTCATCATTTCTTTTCCTTTCCTAAGCTTGCTTTGCTCGTTTCTAAAAT
The DNA here is from genome assembly GCF_019279795.1 of Protopterus annectens. Lineage (NCBI taxonomy): Eukaryota > Metazoa > Chordata > Ceratodontiformes > Protopteridae > Protopterus > Protopterus annectens. The sequence goes on along the minus strand of NC_056747.1, from coordinate 146,992,749 downwards.
AAACGTACATGTATATTTAAATGCACTGTGCGTCTCATATCTATATATTTGTAATTTGTGGTTTTCTTTTGTGATTTTTTTTTTTTTTAGTAATGGTGTTCTTTACCCCCTCCTAGTTATCTCTCTCGTGACAGAATCTTCTGTTTTAGACCTTTGTGATATTTTTAATTTATACTTGTAAGCTACTGTCAATGTCTCAGCAAAGCATAAATTAAATATGTTGTAAATGTTATGTTTTGTGTTGCATCTCTTGTTTTGATTGTATGCTTGGATCTCATTTCAATTTGTAACTAGTAGTGGTGTTTTTTTTTTTTCTTCTCTCTTCACTAAGTAGGGACTCTGTCTAGCTTACAAGTTCCTGGTTGACAACAACAAAGGAAGAATAAACACATTTAAAAATAAGTATGTACAGGTATTCTAGTTAACTGACCTTTAACTGACTTTTCTTTTTCTTTTTACAGCTAACAGTAAACTGGGTTGTACCATCAACAGATAAGGTGAGGTATGATGAAATCTTTCTGAAAACTGATACAGATATGGACGGCTACGTTAGTGGACATGAAGTAAAAGACATCTTTATGCAGTCAGGTCTTTCACAGACTCTCCTGGCACATATATGGTAAGATATGAAAATACATTTCGCTGAAGAACATCTTTGTATAGGACATTCTCAACGGTCTTGTGCTACATCTTCTCTGTGCAAAGTTTTAGATTAGGTGGGAGTGCTTACATATTCACAGCCAAAATGAGGGATTTAGGAGGAAACTCAAAGACGTATGTGCATGTGTGTTTTTTATTTTTGATGGAACATTGGTGAGAAAGCCTTTGCTGCCAAACCAGGTAGTTTGTATTTTTAGAGACTGAGAGAAACAGATGGAAGGCCCTCATTAGCCTCCCTGATGCTTAACTCAATCCAGTTCTGGTTTGGTAAGGAGATCAAGGGTACTGGTACTGCATCCCCACTGTGTCTGAGGGGTATGCTTTAACTTTATCCCACCATATTGCAGCCTTGGGGGAGTGGCCTATGTGAGGTGAATGAATGTTTCTGTGCATATGCATCCTGCCAACCAAGTGATATATCACTTGCATTGTAGAGTTCGCCATGCTTTTAATGCTGTTAATACACCCCCACCATGGGAGAGGTGAAATGGCATCTGCTGCCTGCTCCCATCCTACCCCTCATCCATTTTGTAGATAACTTTTTGAAAGTTTTGGAGAGGGAGTAGAAGTTAGTTATAGGCGTAAGTCATTGTAATTTTTGGGGGGTTGCCAATCTCTAACAAGGGGAGAATGAGTGTGTCAGTGGCTTAAATCATCGCATCTGAGTGACACCTCCAGATGCATCTGCAGTTAACTCCTTCTGATGCCTGTAGGTGTCAAATATTTGTTCATATTTGCATAAATAATTCCAAAACCATGCTATGTACAAGGTTTTAAAAAAATCATGTTGAAGCTTACATAATGGCAAACTCAACTGCATTAATATTTGACCGCTGTCTAGTGCAGGTAAACAGATACTAATTGTTGATTTTATGATATTAATTTATATAGTTATAATTTTCACATTTTTGTAAGTCTCAAAAACCAAGTAACACAGACAGAACTCCTTAGCCTCATATGAAAGCTGTCCGCTAGATGAATAAAATGCTGCTTGACAGTATGTGTGTAACTTGAGCAGTTGCTGAGATATTGTAAGTTGTTTACAAAATATTAAAATTTTAATAGTTACTGTGTTTACTGTGACTTGTAAAATTTGGTTTAAGTTCTAGAACCTGAAGAATGCTACTGCTATAAAAATAGTTTGTGCTGACGAGTTTTCCATTTATACTGTTTTCATAACCCCTATGGTTCCAGAGATATGAACATTTGTTTGAAATGTAAGGGCATAATTTGATTGTCAAAAGGCTTAGACTCCGCCCACTGGAAGTTACAGTTCAAACTTCCTGAGCTCCATTGGAGTGAATGAGTTAAGGAAATTGCCTGTTGGTTACAAAAGATTGTATATGTAAGTGAGAATTCAGCAGTGGAAATGTGTGCCATCATTAGGGAGGCTCGATAAAGTGTAGCAAATTTGGCTGCAGAAGTTTTATTTAATATTGATAATGACTTCTTGGTCTCTCTAGCTGTGATTTGTGTAAAGTAGAAGTAGGCAGTAGAGTAGAGCTGTTGAGTTATTTTGCTTCATCTTTTAGTTACTAGGTGGAGAGAAAGTTCTGGGAAGTTCATTAAGTCTTGGCTGCATTTACTGGCAACATTTGTCATCTGTTGATACATCTGGTAAAGTGTGTGAGAGATCTGTAATGGATCCTGAAAGCCATTTATCTTTCGCCAGAATTGCTATTGGAAGGAGGAAAGTGATCTTTGTTTTAGTCTAAGAAAGGTGGCCTCAACAGATTTAGTGGCTGTTCTAACATTTCTTTGTTCCCAATAATGTTGATGAAGTTGTAAATTATAAGAGTTTTTTTTTTTTTGCTGCTTCCAAACCTTCCAGGCATTGTCCCTAATGTGCATTAGTGCTTTTTAGTCTGCGTAGACATGCCCCCCCCCCCGGTCTTCTACAAGTTATGGGGAAGGTGGTGTTCTGCATTGTACTAAGCTGATTAGTAAAGGGCTGTTTGGTGAGCTTAGCAGTTGTATGAAGGCTCTTAGTCAATTGCTTGTAGATCAGTGCTCAAGGCATTTTGATTTCTGTTATGGGTCTGCCTGTCACTATTTGAGGAGGTTACTTTAATGTTTTGAAATACCAGTGGGAGGTAACAGGGCAGTTGTAACCTAAATGGCTTGAGAGAACTGTGACCATTATGCATCTTTTCTTAATGTTGACTGAAGTAAGATCATGGTTTAAACTGTTTCCTTTTATAGGTCTGGCTTGGTTGGCCTCATTGCTAACTCATAAAGACAGTGCTCCTAATCCTGTTATCTTTTTAAATAAAATATTATTTCTTGTATTTGTGAAACTATTCAGTTAGACATGGTTTTCTTCATTAGGATCACTGCTGCATATTCTTAGCTGTATTAGTTATATTTTGTTAAGGATATAATGGATTAACAACTTTCAGTGTTTCAGGCCACCTTCCATGCAACCAAACTTCCTGCCGACTAAGAGTGCTCTTATATGAGCTTTTGAGGATCAATAGTCAACTAACACTTAATGTTGCTTTCAGGAAAGTCCCTTTTGCGGGGGAAAATCACTCCACATCTACTTTTTAAGTGTCAAACAATATCTATTTTAAGATGGGAAAAAGTATTTTATTGACTGTCAGATGACTTTCAGTAACTTTTAAGCAGGAGTGTTATTTTTTTACTTTTCTGGGAAAAAGTTGTTGACTTTAAAACTACTTTTTTCTGCTATAACTTGTGTTTTACTTTTGGTGGCTGTGACAAGTGTTTTAAGTACTTTTACTAAGTTTTCTTGAGGGGGGGGTGTAATTTTTTTTTTCTGTTTACCTGTTTTCCAACTACCATTCCCAGGCTTTGCTGGGAATCTGGTATCTTTTGGCTTAACCGTCAAACTACCTACTGTTCAGTTTTACTTCAAGTCACAAAAATTACTTAACAGTCTTTGCCATCATGGTAGGCTGCTGAAGTGTCTCAGACTCATATGGGTGACTGCTGAGGCCATTTCTGGTTCCTCAGACCATTCATGTTTTTCCTTTGCTCTCTCTGGTATAATTTCCTACAGCCACCATGAGACTCATCCTGTGCATCTGTTGGAGTGCCATTTTTGTCAGTCCTGGAAGAAGGGATAAGAAATACCCCTTTGCTTAGTCAGAATGCCATGCTTATCCTTGGGGAGCTTTTTTCCTGGCACAAATGAGTGGTGTTCTTCAGAAATACCTGTCAAAAAGAAAAAACTTAGACTTGGTTCTTCTCCTGTCTTGGTCACTTTGAACAAGAGTAATGTTTTGTACGTAGATCAGGATTAATTTCAGGCTCTTGACCCTTCCTATGAAGAGGTTCAGATTTTTGAACCACAAATAGATTGCTCTTTTTTGTCTCCTCAGGTTTTTGATTCCGATTCTAAGTAGAAATTGGCTTCAGCCACTCACTTTGAAGGATTCTCTTTTTCTGAAACTGTTTCCAGAATGAATCGTTTGTTTTTGTGGGAACATAATGACAGTCAGTTGTCAGAGAAAAAGTATTTTGATTTATTACAATTGGAGTTTCAGAACCTACTCCAATTCCTCCTGTTCGTGCAGGCGTTGGAGGATGTTTTTATCACAGACTGTAACTTGCCTCACAGCCGGCCTGCTTTCTCCCAGAAAGCAGATTGTATAACGTTCTTCAAGCTTGCAAGTTTTAATGCACTCGTCCCATATCAGACCCAGCAGCTATTGCTTTAGTGAATCTAGCTGCTGCTAAACATCAGGTTGATATACTATTCCCTCTCCTCCTGACAAGGTTGGGAAAGCTTTTGAGAGACTTGGGGGGGAGGGGGGGAGTGTATTCTTCAGAAAACCCTTTTAGAATTCTTAACTGTCAAAATCATGTGTTAAAGTTTATGACTTTGCTTGCCTCTTGAGAACATAGGGAATATTATGGCATCTGTTTCCTCCTCTGAGGAAGCAACACTGTTGTAACTCAGTGACAGAAGCCTCCGTAGTTAGGAAAAGGATCTATTAAAGAACGTTTCTTGTGCCAAAGAATGAAGAGTCATGGAGACAAGTTATGGATCTTCCTTTCTGAACCAGTTTGTAATAGTGTCCAAGTTCAAAATGTTGTCTCTTCACAACTTGTTACCTCTTATTCCCCATTTGAATTTTCTTGTGATCTTAGGTTTAAAAGATGCATGTCATCACATTCCTATAGATCCAGATTTCAGGCGATTCTTAGTTTTCTGTGTTGCAGTCACATTATCAGTTCTCTGATTAGCTGTGTGGGTCTATCCACTGTTCCAAGGTTATTCAGAGTCTCGCTCCTGTGATAGGCCTATTGCAGACTGCAAGGTATTCACATTTTTTCTTATTTAGACAACTTGCTTATCATTGCAGAGTCTTTGTCAAAGTGTCAGGAATCCCTCAATTTGGTAAGGGATCTCCTACACAGACTGGTGTTCCAGGTGCACATACAAAAGTCTTTAACTCCTCACAGGTTTGTTTTTCTGGGTTGTCTCCTAGATACAACAGTTCAAAGAGTTTTTCTTTCACAGGAAGATGTACATCTGTTTCTAGATCTATTTCTTAGTTTTTGTTCTCCGATTTGTATCTCAACCAGGTAATCTCTCAGGTTTCTGGGTCTGATGACTTCTGTGATTCTCATGATCCCTCTTGGCAATACTCTGCATGAGAAAAATCCGGTAGTCTTTATAGTCTTAGCATTGACATTCCCAATTCTAGTTTAGGGGCTTGTGAAAAGGGAGACTTTTTGGTGGCGATACCAGTTTTATCATAATCCAGGCTTCCATTCTATCTCCCTCCCATCTCAAGCAAAGTGTGTAACAACAGATGGCCTAGACAGCTTGGGGAGCAGTATCTGGGGGGGGGGGGGGGGGCAGAAATGCACGGTCTTCGAAACATTAGACATTGATGGCATTTATAAATCCTTTTAGTTTTCTCAGTCACGTATGGTCCTGGGACCATCTACAGGTATTTACTGACAACACCACAGTGATGTGGTACATAAACAGGATGAGTTCAGATCTTATGTTTTAAAACTAGCCATTGTAGCATGAGAAGTAGCAGATCTTACCTTTTAAGACTAGCAGTGGTTGCGTGGCAAATAGCTTTTCAGCACAGTGTTGCTCTGCATGGATCTTACATCCCTTTAGAGCAAAAGTGTGTCAGACAACCTGAGCAGGGCCAGGACAGACCCCCATGAATGGAAGTTGAATAAGGAGGCTATCCGGGAATTGATCTAGCTATGGGGAACACCTCAAATTGATTTTTTTTACCTCCACATATAACAGTCATTGGGCAAAATTCTGTTCCAGGATTCCTTGCAAGAAGGCCTGGAAGATGGATACTTTTTCTTTCATTTACCCATAGAGCCAAAGCTACTGCAGCAGTGACTCTATGAACATAGTTCAGTTGTGTAAATAAATTTACTTTAACGGTACATGTTGAGTGATCATTGCTGCAGTAGCCCCCCCCCCTTTATTTTTGTATGTTTTTATTGTCAAAGTGAGGACCTTTATTTTTATTTTTTAGCATTGTTCATGTCAGGGCTTTAGCCCCTTTCTCTGTCTGTCTGTCTCTCTCTCTCTGTTGTCATTAAAGCACCGAAGGGCTTGGCACCCAAAGCTGTCTTTTTATTCAACTCATCTTTGGCTTACTAATGATTTGGATGTGTGGAAGGTGGTCTGAAGCTTTGGAAGGTGGCAGCTGTTATATTCTTAACAGGATATTACCCATATAGCATAGCCTACTGCAACAGTGACTATTAGATCTACTACTGTTATGGTGAGTTTACTTGCACAACTATACCAATTGCTTCCCCTAATTTCATATTTTTTCCTTTTCCCAAGTACCCTGCTTTCTGTGCATTTCTAACGGTGTTGATTGGTAACGGATTGTAAAGTTGAGAATTGTGATTTTCTATAAATGATGCATCATTGCTCATAAAATGTAAAAGAAAACTAAACAACTATAATCCATACAATTCAGTTTATTCCCTCAGCACCTTGGTTCTTAAGCCTTCCAGGGAATCACTTGCATTAAATAACACAATCAATTAAACTATTTATTAAAAAAAAGTAAAGAACATTTTCAAATTACATACTTGATTAAGACCTTTAAAAAACAATCAAACTTCAGTATAAAAACACTTTCCTTATATTGCAACCTTTTTTTAACTAACATTTCCTTCCCAACTTAGTTTTACTTGCTCCAGAACAGCAACCTTTAAATTAAATAAGTCATCCTTATGAAATTCATTATAATGAACTGCCAAGGGACTGTCTCTAACCTCTAACATTGTTACGAATATTTTTAACATGTTCCTTAATGCTAGTAGAAGATCTTGTGTCGGTCTCGCCTATGTAAAATAAATGACACGGGCACTCAGCATAAATAACTGCATTACTATTGTACTCCTAAGTGATACATTGGCAAGCTTCAAATCTGTACCATACCCAGTTAACTCAACTGAATTTGCACCAAACTATACCCGCATGTAAACAGCTACATAGATGCAGCTGTAGTTTGTAGGAACAAGTGCAGGGCAAACCTCAGAAACAAACCCCATTGGTAGAACCATAATATCAATGAGCTTTACAGTAGAAGGAAGAGAGATTTGACCAAAAGTAACAAGAGTAGTTCCCAGAATGACTGAGCCCTCCTCATTGAAGTAACTCAGGAGTTTAAGAAGATCCACCAAAGCCAAGTTTGAGGCTAAAATAGGAGCCCAAGCCCAACACAGTCATAAAGGCCTTTTTTAGCTATGTTTGTAATCTAAGAAGCACAAGGCAGCAATGTGCTAAGCTAATTGCGAATTATGTTACTTACACTGAAGCTGAGGATATAGCTAACCTACTGGCCAATAAATTTGGCTTAAACTTTACCTCTCTCTTTGTCTCTCCCCTCTCTGTCCCACAAGATATACGTAAAACCAAATCCCCTCTGGTTAGCACACAAGACCAGGTCCTGAAAGCACTATCTGAAGGTAAAATCGGTCCTGACAATATCCCTGGATGCATTCTAAATAGTATTTTGCACAATTTAGCAACTCCCTGTAACAACACTGTTCAACCTCAGCCTCCATACAGATTTTGTACCAAGCAAATGGAGAACAGCTGCAGCCATTCCTCTGCATAAGGGAGGACCTTCCACAGATCCAGACAATTATAGACCTATAGTCTAACCAGTATTAGATGCCAAACCATGGGAAAACTTACTGTGGAACTAATCAGTAAGGACACAGTGAACTTCCAAACATTGGACCCTTCTCAGATTGGGTTACATCAAGAGCGGGTCTTGCTTACTCAACCTGATGGGCTTCTTTGAAAAGGTCACCAAAGCAACAGATGAAGGTAAAATGATCAGCACCACATCTGTTGATCTGGCCAAGGCTTTTGCCACAAACCCTCACTCAGGAGTAGTAGAGAAGCTAATTAAATTGGGAATAAACCCCTACATCCCCCACTGGATTGACAACTGGCTTACATGATATAGGTCATAAAAATAGGGGATGCTACCTCCACAAAAATAGGGGATGCTACCTCCACAAAAAAGAACAGTCTCAAGTGTGGAGTCCCTTAGGGTTCAGCGCTCGGACCTCTGCTGTTTGGCATCCACTTCTTTGAAGTAAAAGCCTATACCAAAGTGATGCTGACTAAGTTTGTAGATGACTGCTTGCTAGGAGCAGGTTTTGAATCCCCAGATGACTTAGGCATTCTGCAGGAAGGTTTATCTCAAACAATTAACTGGTGCCAGAATTGTGGACTTGAAACTAAGTGCCATAAAATGTATCCTTTGGGAAGTTATCTATGCCAGAGAACTACCACATTGACAATAAGCCCCTGAGAGTTGACCCAGTTGTTTGGGATTTGGGAGCTTGTGTGTGTCCTAAGAGTCCGTCTGAATTACCCAACTTATAAACAAAGGGCTAGCAGTTGTGTATAATGCCCCCTTTGGCATGTAATTATCCAGACAGTGGAATGCCCACAGAGATACCTTACTAAAAGGATACAAGACCTAACAAATATGTTCTACATGGACCACCTCAACGTCCTGTTTCTGTACACGGTATCTTGCAAACTGCTAGGAGGTGACCTGTGTTTGGCATAAAAGGCAATCTCTGACCCAGTATTTATGGGCCTACTACATGTCAGCAAATCAAGTAGCATCAGAAGTACTCTGTCCAGGAATGTACCTCTTCTGCAACATCATCATAACATTTTGGAGGGCAAGTATATCTTACAATGGATACAGCTGCTGTGAAACAGACTTTCCAGCCACGTAAACCTAAGCTTATCCCTGTCCGTAGTCAAACACAGCTTGGCTGTACGGATAGGTAATAGAAAATTTAACCCAGGACTGCCCAGTTCCTAAATGCTTTATCAAACACATGGGTCCCCTTCAAATTATTTATGGTATGATCCCGGCCGTGCTCACTAGCAGTAATGTATAATCAGCCATGGGAAATGACACCCTGACTCCATGTAGAAAAATATGGAAAAAGTGGTTGCGGATGGATGGATGTGTAAGGGCCAGTCTAACACCAAATTGGATAAGTTAATTCAAACACCAAAAGTGAAGTTGGCCGGCTAAGATCTAGCTGTATTCAACTGGGCGTATAAGAGAATTTAAGTACCTTTTATCTGCACATTTTTCAAATAATACGGCATGTAAATTGAGTTATTTGTGTTACATTGAATATTAACTGAACTGGAAGTTTTGAGACTGCTTTGTCAGTTAGTTCCCCACCCAGCCTGTTTTTGTTTTGGTGTTAATCTTGGTGGCTTTGAAACCACCTGCCCCTCTTGTAAGTTTGTGTTTGGATACTCCTTCTGGGCCCATCTCATTTGCTCACTCAGCTGAGTGCAGTGAGATCATATTCTGATTTCAGGCACTCTCTCTGTGTACAAAGAGAGCATCTGGTAAAGAAAAAAAAATTTTAAGCTTGTTTCCTGCCTTTCCTGTAAGTGGTCTAGACTTTTTGTAGGCTTCTGAGCCCCCGAGCTTTTCTGTTTTGGAGGGAAGCCTTCTAGCTTAATTTTGTTTCTTAGAACTAACCAGTTTTCTAGTTTCAGCACTCAAATCTGTTTCTTTGAACTCAGCACTTGTTCAGAACTCGTTGTAAGCACTAAATAAGTTCCAAATTACTGCAGCACTCAACTTTCCGCACTTGTCTAGAGGAAAGCAGTTTTTACTACGTAATAAATAAGCACCTATCCAGACATGTCTAAGGGTCAGCTCCCAGTGATTTCTCCTGTCTACCTGATGAATCTGGGCATCTTGAGGCAATGCAGCAATTGCGTCATGTACAGAGACAACCCTTTCCTCCTACCACCCAACACTACAACTTGTGAGAGATGTATTTATATTGCCATACTGGAAGCAAAGCTCTCTTCACCCAAGACTGGACTAGACAGTCAAGAGGAGAAGGTAAACACTTGCACCACACCATACTCATCATATAGTCCCTCAAAACCTACACCACCAAAACACACACACAGAAACACAAAACACACACCTACATTCGCGGATGCTCTCAATAAAAACCTGCCCAAGCATCGGGGACCTCCAAAGCAGAAACGCAAGCAAACTCCACCCCCCAACACAATCCAAATGACACACAGCCCACAAACTCAGTGTGCCACTCAACCAAAGCCCATAAGGCATAACAACATACCCAACACTCTAGTCATAGGTGACTCTATAGTCAGGCACACTGATGTTCCACTCATCAGGCTAAACAAGGAGAAAGCTACTGTCAGCTGCCTGTCAGGTGCCAGGATCTGCCACATAACGCATGCAAGTTGATGAAACAAACCACACGAACAGGATGCAGGATACAGCTGATTTATTCCGCACTCGCCCAACAGCCTTCAAAGGAATAAAGTTCAAGCCACCAGATGCATTATATATACTGGTGCTACCCAACAATCAACAATTAAACAATTAAATATAATTGAAATGGTATTAAACAACTCCAGAGAGTTAAAGATACAGACACAATTAATACAATTTATACAAATATAAAAAACACTTAAAGCTTGAAATACATTGAATTACCCATTACAACACACAAGAAAGATACTATTAAATGTTTAAATTTACTTCCAGATTCAAACCTCGAGGTTTTAAAGTACCATATTTCAAAATGAATCTACTTTCTAGATTTAATAGACTCTGCTGAAAATTACCTCCATAACATACATTGGGTTTGGCTAAAGCACAAAAAAATAATGAGTCAATAGACTGTGGTGTAGTTTACATTATTGGTTGTGACTGTGCTTTGCCAAAATATTATATAGGTCAGACAAAACGCCAATTAAAAATACGTGTATTAGAACACATTGGCGACGTTCGTAATGCTAGGATAAATAGCCCTATATTTGAACATTTTCATACAGTACACAATTTAATAGTATCTTTCTTGTGTGTTGTAATGGGTAATTCAATGTATTTCAAGCTTTAAGTGTTTTTTATATTTGTATAAATTGTATTAATTGTGTCTGTATCTTTAACTCTCTGGAGTTGTTTAATACCATTTCAATTATATTTAATTGTTTAATTGTTGATTGTTGGGTAGCACCAGTATATATAATGCATCTGGTGGCTTGAACTTTATTCCTTTGAAGGCTGTTGGGCCGAGGTACCGGAATAAATCAGCTGTATCCTGCATCCTGTTCGTGTGGTTTGTTTCATCAACTTGTTGCTGTTGTTGGTTGCTGCTACATAACGCATGCACTCAGGTCACTCCACAAGTAGTACAAATATGACACTGTCATTGTCCATGTTGGTGTGAATGACCTGAGACATACCTCCCTGGACTACATGAAAAGAGACATGGAGGAGGTTCTCCGATCTTGTAGCCCAGGCAGGTATGACCCTGAGTAGCATCCTGCCATCACCCAGAATGATGCCACAGTACAAGGACAAAATGATTGACTTCAACAATTGGCTAAGCTTCTGGTGTCATTCTAAGGGGATCCAGTATTTGTCTGCCTGGGATGACATGATTGACAGACCATGATGCTTTGCCAGAGATGGCTTGCATCTGTCGCCCTTGGGATTCTGGATACTGGCTAAGGCTTTTGCCACCCCCTATAGTGCCTTTTTTAGGCAAAGTTCAAGTGACAAATTCACCGCCATAACAGGTACAAGCAAGCAAAAATCTGAGGATAATGCTACTCAATGCTTGAAGTCTAAACCTCAAAATGCACTCACTCGAGGCACTTCTTAAAATGTAGAACATCGACATATGTGCAGGATCAGAGACCTGGTTCAAAGCTCCGGAGAGCACCCCTGCACTACCAGGCTATAATTCATACCACACCTTTCGGCCTCCTAACCCAGAACGAAGCACTAAAGGTGGAGGCATGTCCATATTCATTAAGGATATCCACACCTCCAGGCTAGTTGAACAGCATAACGCATCTGAGATTATCCTAGTGCAGCTAACTCTAGGCAAGACCGCAATCCAAATTGTAGCTTGCTACAGACCCCCCCACCTAACACCCTAATAATGGGCGATTTCAAGTACCCCACCATTAACTGGGAAAACTACTCGTGTACCAACTGTTTTGCTCAACGTTTTCTGGAATTCATAAATTTTAACGCCCTGGATCAGCTTATTCACATCCCCAATTTGTTGCAAATTGTTTCTGTAGGCTACACACTAAAGTGCGCTAGCCGATTTACAGCATTTATAGCATTTACTGTCTGTTTTTTTCCTTGTCTCTGTAATAAAACAAAAAAAATCTCTTGTTTTCCCGCCTTACTGAACTAGAGTAGTCCAGTTTCAGAGTTGCTGATCCCTGGGCTTTGTTTTTAGTTCCTGTTACTGATCCATTGCCTTATTAGGGAGGAGGGAAGTTTCTTTGCTTACCAGTGGGAGTGGGAAGCACTGAGCAGCCTTTCTGTCCGATTTGGTGAAGTTTCAGCCAGAAACTAGTAGTCCATTGGTCGTTTTGGGCCAATACCTAGCTCCTTTCATCCCCCTGCTATAAAACACGCTAAACACGCATTTTCCAGCTTGTACCAACTCAGCACAGATCCTCGTGGTGGCCTGCATAGTGATCCAAGCAGCAGAGAGCTAAAAGAGTGACTTTCTACCAGATATAAGTATTTTTTGTGGCTTTCCCACTGTTATTTAAGCTAGCGACTGCATTTCGCCTGTTTTATTGCTACTTTAAGTGATTTCTGCATTTTACACTGTTTATTGCACTTTAAGTTACTAATTGTTGCAAATTGTTTCTGTAGGCTACACACTAAAGTGCGCTAGCCGATTTACAGCATTTATAGCATTTACTGTCTGTTTTTTTCCTTGTCTCTGTAATAAAACAAAAAATCTCTTGTTTTCCCGCCTTACTGAACTAGAGTAGTCCAGTTTCAGAGTTGCTGATCCCTGGGCTTTGTTTTTAGTTCCTGTTACTGATCCATTGCCTTATTAGGAAGGAGGGAAGTTTCTTTGCTTACCAGTGGGAGTGGGAAGCACTGAGCGGCCTTTGTCTGATTTGGTGAAGTTTCAGCCAGAAACTAGTAGTCCATTGGTCGCTTTGGGCCAATTCCTAGCTCCCTTCAGCCCCTGCTATAAAACACGCTAAACGCTGCAGAAGCTGAGTTACCACTGTTGCACACAAGAGCAGCGGTTAAACAAGGTTAAACTATTTGGGCCATCTAAATTCCACTCTTCCAATTTTCCCTTAAAACTACCTTCCTCGAGCTGTACTGCTGATCTAACCAGCATATCCTATAACTGAAAAGTTCATCTCTACTTGATTCCCAAGTAGACTATTCTCTATCTGTAAAGCCTAGCACTTACTCCTACAGTACTTGCACCTTGATAAAGCACTCTTATTATAGATAGTACCCCACCAGCCTAAAACCCACTTCCCCGGAGTCCTTTGAAAGTCTCTTTATCTACTACTTCTAGTATGTCGAGGATCAGTTGCTAGTGTCCTCTCCAGCTCAACTGGTGAACCTGGGAATATTGAGGCAATGTTACAACTGCCTCATGTACACAGACAATCCTCTCCTTCTCCCACAAAACACAAATACATGCGAGAGATGCAACTATACGGCCAAACTGGAGGCTGAGCTCTCTCAACATAGGACTGGCAAGACCAGACAGGAGGAGAAGGTAACCACACACAATACATACCCAGTCACACATGGTACCATCACAACTTCAAATCATACACATACTCACATTGCAAAGACATATTCGGAGGCTCTGATCAAAAATTTACCAAAACAGCAGAGGCCACCAAAGCAGACACCCAAACAACTACCACCTCACGACCCAACACATGCAACACATAGACCACACAGTCAGAGTGTCAAACAGTCACAGCCCTTAAGGCCAAACAAAATGCCAGACACACTTGTCATTGGTGATTCCATAGTCAGACACACTGACGCCCCGCCACCAGACTGAGTAAAGAGAAGGTCACAGTAAGCTGCCTGTCGGGCGCTAGAATCCGCCACATAACGCAAGCACTCAGGTCTCTCAACAGCAGGTACAAGTACGACTCAGTCATTGTCCACGCTGGTGTCAACGACCTGAGACGCACCTCCTTGGACTACATGAAAAGGGACATCGAGGAGCTCTCTGATTATGTAGCCCAGGCAGGTATGACCCTGACCTTGAGCAGTATCCTACCGTCACCTAGAATGATGCCACAATACAGTGATAAGATGATCAGCTTTAATAATTGGCTTAAATTCTGGTGTCATTCAAAGGGGATCCAATGTCTGTCTGCCTGGGATGACATGCTGGACAAGCCACGCTGCTTCGCAAGGGACGGCTTGCACCTGTCACCCTGGGCTTCCGGATATTGGCAAAGGCTCTTGCCACCCCATAGTGCCTTTTTAGGCAAGGCTCAAATTCTAAACCTACCACCCTAGAACACCAAAAAGGAAAAAAACTAAGGGTAATGCTGCTCACTGCCAGAAGTCTCAATCTCAAGATGCACGCACTCGAGGCCCTTCTCAATATGGAGAACATCGATGTCTGTGCTGTGACAGAAACCTGGTTCAAGGCTCCTGAGAGCACCCCAGCACTAACAGGTTTCACCTCATATCATGCTCCGCCCCAAAATCCGGACTAGGGATGCTACCTCCACAAAATAGGATGCTACCTCCACAAAAACAGTCTCAAGTGTGGAGTCCCTTAGGGTTCAGCGCTCGGACCTCTGCTGTTTGGCATCTACTTCTTTGAAGTAAAAGCCTATACCAAAGTGATGCTGACTAAGTTTGTAGATGACTGCTTGCTAGGAGCAGGTTTTGAATCCCCAGATGACTTAGGCATTCTGCAGGAAGGTTTATCTCAAACAATTAACTGGTGCCAGAATTGTGGACTTGAAACTAAGTGCCATAAAATGTATCCTTTGGGAAGTTATCTATGCCAGAGAACTACCACATTGACAATAAGCCCCTGAGAGTTGACCCAGTTGTTTGGGATTTGGGAGCTTGTGTGTGTCCTAAGAGTCCATCTGAATTACCCAACTTATAAACAAAGGGCTAGCAGTTGTGTATAATGCCCCCTTTGGCATGTAATTATCCAGACAGTGGAACGCCCACAGAGATACCTTACTAAAAGGATACAAGACCTAACAAATATGTTCTACATGGACCACCTCAACGTCCTGTTTCTGTACACGGTATCTTGCAAACTGCTAGGAGGTGACCTGTGTTTGGCATAGAAGGCAATCTCTGACCCAGTATTTATGGGCCTACTACATGTCAGCAAATCAAGTAGCATCAGAAGTACTCTGTCCAGGAATGTACCTTTTCTGCAACATCATCATAACATTTTGGAGGGCAAGTATATCTTACAATGGATACAGCTGCTGTGAAACAGACTTTCCAGCCACGTAAACCTAAGCTTATCCCTGTCCGTAGTCAAGCACAGCTTGGCTGTACGGATAGGTAATAGAAAATTTAACCCAGGACTGCCCAGTTCCTAAATGCTTTATCAAACACATGGGTCCCCTTCAAATTATTTATGGTATGATCCCGGCTGTGCTCACTAGCGGTAATGTATAATCAGCCATGGGAAATGACACCCTGACTCCATGTACAAAAATATGGAAAAAGTGGTTGCGGATGGATGGATGTGTAAGGGCCAGTCTAACACCAAATTGGATAAGTTCATTCAAGCACCAAAAGTGAAGTTGGCCGGCTAAGATCTAGCTGTATTCAACTGGGCGTATAAGAGAATTTAAGTACCTTTTATCTGCACATTTTTCAAATAATACGGCATTTAAATTGAGTTATTTGTGTTACATTGAATATTAACTGAACTGGAAGTTTTGAGACTGCTTTGTCAGTTAGTTCCCCACCCACCCTGTTTTTGTTTTGGTGTTAATCTTGGTGGCTTTGAAACCACCTGCCCCTCTTGTAAGTTTGTGTTTGGATACTTCTTCTGGGCCCATCTCATTTGCTCACTGAACTGAGTGCAGTGAGATCATATTCTGATTTCAGGCACTCTCTCTGTGTACAAAGAGAGCATCTGGTAAAGAAAAAAAAATTTTAAGCTTGTTTCCTGCCTTTCCTGTAAGTGGTCTAGACTTTTTGTAGGCTTCTGAGCCCCCGAGCTTTTCTGTTTTGGAGGGAAGCCTTCTAGCTTAATTTTGTTTCTTAGAACTAACCAGTTTTCTAGTTTCAGTACTCAAATCTGTTTCTTTGAACTCAGCACTTGTTCAGAACTCGTTGTAAGCACTAAATAAGTTCCAAATTACTGCAGCACTCAACTTTCCGCACTTGTCTAGAGGAAAGCAGTTTTTACTACGTAATAAATAAGCACCTATCCAGACATGTCTAAGGGTCAGCTCCCAGTGATTTCTCCTGTCTACCTGATGAATCTGGGCATCTTGAGGCAATGCAGCAATTGCATCGTGTACACAGACAACCCTTTCCTCCTACCACCCAACACTACAACTTGTGAGAGATGTACTTATATTGCCATACTGGAAGCAAAGCTCTCTTCACCCAAGACTGGACTAGACAGTCAAGAGGAGAAGGTAAAACACTTGCACCACACCATACTCATCATATAGTCCCTCAAAACCTACACCACCAAAACACACACACAGAAACACAAAACACACACCTACATTCGCGGAGGCTCTCAATAAAAACCTGCCCAAGCAACAGGGACCTCCAAAGCAGAAACGCAAGCAAACTCCACCCCCCAACACAATCCAAATGACACACAGCCCACAATCTCAGTGTGCCACTCAACTACAGCCCATAAGGCATAACAACGTACCCAACACTCTAGTTATAGGTGACTCTATAGTCAGGCACACAGATGTTCAACTCATCAGGCTAAACAAGGAGAAAGCTACTGTCAGCTGCCTTTGGGTGCCAAGATCTGCCACATAACGCATGAACTCAGGTCACTCCACAACAAGTACAAATATAACTCTGTCATTGTCCATGTTGGTGTGAATGACCTGAAACATACCTCCCTGGACTACATGAAAAGAGACATGGAGGAGGTTCTCTGATCTTGTAGCCCAGGCAGGTATGACCCTGAGTAGCATCCTGCCATCACCCAGAATGATGCCACAGTACAAGGACAAAATGATTGACTTCAACAATTGGCTAAGCTTCTGGTGTCATTCTAAGGGGATCCAGTATTTGTCTGCCTGGGATGACATGATTGACAGACCATGATGCTTTGCCAGAGATGGCTTGCATCTGTCGCCCTTGGGATTCTGGATACTGGCTAAGGCTTTTGCCACCCCTATAGTGCCTTTTTTAGGCAAGGTTCAAGTGACAAATTCACCGCCATAACAGGTACAAGCAAGCAAAAATCTGAGGATAATGCTACTCAATGCTTGAAGTCTAAACCTCAAAATGCACTCACTCGAGGCACTTCTTAAAATGTAGAACATTGACATCTGTGCAGGATCAGAGACCTGGTTCAAAGCTCCGGAGAGCACCCCTGCATTACCAGGCTATAATTCATACCACACCTTTCGGCCACCTAACCCAGAACGAAGCACTAAAGGTGGAGGCATGTCCATATTCATTAAGGATATCCACACCTCCAGGCTAGTTGAACAGCATAACGCATCCGAGATTATCCTAGTGCAGCTAACTCTAGGCAAGACCGCAATCCAAATTGTAGCTTGCTACAGACCCCCCCACCTAACACCCTAATAATGGGCGATTTCAACTACCCCACCATTAACTGGGAAAACTACTCATGTACCAACTGTTTTGCTCAACGTTTTCTGGAATTCATAAATTTCAACGCCCTGGATCAGCTTATTCACATCCCCACCAGGGGCAGTAACATCCTAGACCTGGTCATTACCAACATGGGCAACCGGTGTTCCACACCAGAGGTCAAGTCCTCATTGGTCAGATCCGACCACAAGCTAATCACCCTAGACATCCACATCCCGCCCCCACCCCCAATTAGGGAAACCACCATAAAAAACTTCTTCAAAATCAATTTCACACTTCTTAAGGCAGAAGTGGCAAACTTCATGACACCCATGCAGACGGACAGTAGAGTTCCGACTACTGAATCCTACACAAATGCACTTTATAAGCACTTACACAAGTGCATGGATCATGCTATCCCTAATAGAACCAAGATGCTATCCTTTAAAAAAAGGAAGCTGATCTGGTGGTCCTCTGCCATAAACAAACACTACAACAGAAGAAAGAAACTTGCAAAAAATTGTAAAATCCCATGACTGGAGGAACACCCTGGTCAACCTCAGTAAGAAGTTGAGATCCCTCATAAAATCCTCCAAAGCTGGTTACGAAAACAAAATTGCCACGGACTCTAAAGACAACCACAAAGCATTCTATAGCTATGTTAAGAATCTCAATGGCAACACTCAGATCTGCTCTGAGTTACAGCACAATGGCACTAAATATACAGAACCAACTGATATTGCCAACATCCTGGCAGATAGATTCAGTGCTAACTTTACTCCCCTCTCACCCCCTAGAGGGTCCATCTCTATACTGGAAGAATGCAAAGTTCCTGTAATCACGGCTGCACAGGTAAAAAAAACACTCTCCAAAGCCAAGAACACAGCATCCATGGGACCTGACAATGTCCCAGGCTGCGTTCTACATGAACTACAGAATGAACTGGCACCCTACCTAAGTACCATGTTCAGTCATAGCCTCACCTCAGGATTTGTACCCACTGAATGGCGCACCGCGACTGCTATCCCACTCCACAAAGGGGGGAGCCATGACGGATCCTGGGAACTACCGCCCCATTATCCTGACGAGCCTGTTCTGCAAGGCCATGGAACTCATAAAGAAAGACATTGATAATCTCCACACTCTGGACTCTACCCAGTTTGGATTTGTAAAAGGCAGATCATGTCTCCTAAACCTGATTGACTTCTTTGAAGCAGTCACCAAAGCCATAGATGAGGGTAAGGTGGTTCACACAGCTTATCTAGATCTCTCCAAGGCTTTCAACACCATCCCCCACTCTGGAATTATAGATAAGCTCACTAAACTAGGTATAAATCCCTATGTCACAAGATGGGTTGCAAGCAGGCTCACTGACAGAACCCACACTGTGAAAGTAGCAGACTCCAAATTCGACTTCAGACCAGTTACCAGTGGAGTACCACAGGGTTCAGTCCTGGGTCCTCTCCTGTTTGGTATCTACTTCTCTGAAGTACAGGCTAACACAGAAGGTCTTTGGCTAACAAAGTTTGCAGATGACTGCAAACTAGGAGCCATAATCGAAACTCCTAACGATGTGGACATACTACAAAAGGGCCTCACTGAGACAGATGTCTGGTGTCAAAGCCATGGCCTGAAGCTCAATGCCAAAAAGTGTATTGTCATCTCCTTTGGTAAAAACTCCATACGCATGAACTACCACATAGCTGGCAGTCTACTTAATGCCGAAAATGTGAAAAAATACCTTGGGACACAGGTGGACAGTAGTCTCTCCTTGATAATCATATCGCCGCAGTGGTCAGGAAATCCTTCTACGTGGCTCACCTCATCACAAAAGGTTTCTCATCCAGAAAAAAAAGAGGTCATTGTTCCCCTCTACTCCTCGCTCATTAGACCCATTATAGAGTACAACACTCCTTTTGGTATGTACCTCACACGACATCTACAACAACTGGAAAGGCCACAGAAATACCTCACAAAGAGGATTACTGGCCTCAAACAGATGCCCTACGCAGACCGTCTCGAAAAACTCCAGCTCTACTCTGTCGCATATCACCTACTCAGAGGCGATCTCTGCTTAACATACAAAGCTATGTCAAACCAAGAGCTGTTGGACATGCTCCACTTAAAGGAATCCCAATCCCTCCGAGCTACACGCTCTAGGTACCTAAGCCATATCACCACAATAAACAGAACATGCTGGAGGGATAGATTCCTGTCCCAGAGACTTCTTATACTCTGGAACAGACTACCTATCTGTCAAACATAGCTCCTCATTAGAACTCTTCAAGAAAAATCTTGATGATTGGATGGGAGATAGGAAATTCACCCCAGGGATCACTTCTGTGGGTCTACTCGACAGGGGCACAGGAAAATAATTTTCTTGGGTGGCGAAAGCCAGGGTACATTTCTGGCTAGGCTTATATAGGCCCTAGGGCCAATAGCCTAGTACCCTCCTATGAACCTTAAAATGGTCCCCCATGACAGCTAGCCTAGTACTTGCCTATGAACCTGCTAACAGATTATTGTGCTGACAACAAACAGAAAGGATATAGTATAGTTAAGCAATAACCCACGCCTGGGTGTGGGTAATGCTGGATTTACACATGGTTGGTGTGGTTTGGTCACGAGGGCGAAGCCCACCTATGAACCTTAAAATGGTCCCCCAGGACAGCTAGCCTAGTACTTGCCTATAAACCTAACAGATTATTGCACTAACAACAAACAGAAAGGAAATAGTATAGTTAAGCAATAACCCATGCCTGGGTGTGGATAATGCTGGATTTACCCATGGTTGGTGTGGTTTGGTCACGAGGGCGAAGCCCGAGTGGCCAAAGACTAGGTATTGCCCACACCCAGAAGTGGGTTATTGCTATTATACAATGACATTATTTAAGAAAAAAAAAATTTACTTTTCTTAAATAATGGCATTGTATAATGCGCCTGTGCTGCCCTTCCTCAACTGTTTCCTATCCTGGAGCAGTTCTGATGCATTGCGCATGCGTATGCTTACGCAGTACATCAGAGCTGTGTGTAGAGGAAGCAACAGAGAAAGGAAGATCTCTTTTTTGCTTTTTTTGAAGCTGTCTCGCTATGTTAGAGTTTAACATAGCGAGACAGCTTTAAAAAAAGCAACAGAGAAAGGAAGATCCCTGTTGCTTTTTTTTAAGATATCTCACTATGTTAAACTCGTTTAACATAGCAAGATTACAGCAATGGAGCTCTTCCATTCTCTGTTGCTGCCTAACACACAAAAAAGTAAAGACTTATACTAATGGAAAAAGTCCGGGCGACCGGACCTTTTTCCATTAGTACAAGTCTGATTTCCAATGGGCATGCTGACCAATCAGCATGCATGTTTTGAAATATTAATGGGGGGGATTATTGCTTAATATAGTATACATCACAGGCTACACAGCTAGGTTCTGTGTGTGCTCAGACTTGCACATTATTCTTTGTACAACATGCAGTGAGAAGTGCCATACTGTTCAGTGACTTGAAAGATGTGGAGAGGCTGGCAAAAATCCTTTTTAGTCTAGATTCATTGTGTGCTAACCTTTTGATATGTCTTGTTAAATGTGTGTTTTTTGTGAGTCGATAAATGAAGACCTGTATTATAGCTACAATTTTCTTGTTTTTCACAAAAATCATTTTTATACTATTTTTTTCCCACTTATCACTGAAATAATAGTCAACACTGTTCAGGCAATAATCAGATGTTGAGATCAATTATTCTGTCCTGAACTGTAGGAGTTGCAGCAATGATGTAGACACTGGTAGTTGATCTGTTATGCTAGGGGCATAGCAAATTTGCAGACATGGAATGCATTACAATGTCGGTTAATCATCTTCGTCTTTTGGCTGCTCCCGTTAGGAGTCGCCACAGGAGATCAACTGTTCCCATTTCTTCCTGTTCTCTGCATCTTGCTGTGTCACACCAACCACCTGCATGTCATCTCTCACCACATCCATAAACCTTATCTTAGGCCTTCCTCTTTTCCTTTTACCTGATAGCTTCATCCTTAGCATCTTTTTCCCAATATACTCTGCATCCCTCCTCAGCACATGTCCAAACCAATGTAATCTTGCCTCTCTGGCTTTGTCTCCAAACCTTCCAACCTGGGCTGACCCTCTAATGTACTTATTCCTAATCCTGTCCATCCTCGTCACACCCAGTGCAAATCTTAACATCTTCAACTCTGCCACGTCAAGCTCTAACTCTTGCCTTTTTGTCAATGTCACTATCAATATCACTGTCTCCAACCCGTATAACAGCTGGTCTCACTACCCTCTTGTAGACCTTCCCTTTCACTCTTACTGGTACTCGTCTGTCACAAATCACTCCTGACACTCTTCTCCACCCACTCAATCCTGCCTGTACTCTCTTCTTCACCTCTCTTCCACACTCACCATTACTCTGAACTGTTGATCCCAAGTATTTAAACTCATCCACCTTCGCCACCTCTACTACCTGCATCCTCACCATTCCTCTATCCTCCCTCTCATTCACACACACATATTCTGTCTTAGTCCTGCTGACCTTCATTCCTCTTCTCTCTAGAGCACGACTCCTCCACCTGTTCCCTACTCTCACTACAGATCACAATGTCATCTGCAAACATCATAGTCCACGGGGACTCCTGTCTGATCTCGTCTGTCAACCTGTCCATCACTGTTGAAAATGTGAAAGGGCTCAGAGCTCATCCTTGATGTAATCCCACCTCCACCTTAAATGCATCCATCACTCCCACCGCAGACCTCACCACTGTCACACTACCCTTGTACATATCCTGTACCACTCTTGCATACTTCTCTGACACTCCCGACTTCCTCATACAATACCACAACTCCTCTCTAGGCACCCTGTCATATACTTTCTCTAAATCCACAAAGACACAATGCAACTCCTTCTGACCTTCTCTGTACTTCTCCATCAACACTGTCAGAGCAAACATTGCATCTGTAGTGCTCTTTCCTGGTATGAAACCATACTGCTGATCACTAATCATCACCTCCCTTCTTAACCTAGCTTCCACTACTCTTTCCCATAATAACTTCATGCTGTGACTGATCAATTTAATCCCTCTGTAGTTACTACAGCTCTGCACATCACCCTTATTCTTAAAAATCGGTACCAAAACACTTTTTCTCCATTCCTCGGGCATCCTCTCACTTTCCAAGATTTCATTAAACAATCTAGTTAAAAACTCCTCTGCCATTTCACCTAAACACCTCCATGCTTCCACAGGTATGTCATCTGGACCAACAGCCTTTCCGTTCTTCATCCTCTTCATAGCAATCCTTACTTCCTCCTTGCTAATCCACTGCACTTCATGATTCACACTCCACACATCATCCATCCTTCTCTCCCTCTCATTCTCTTCATTCATCAGCCCCTCAAATTACTCTTTCCATCTGCTCAACACACTCTAAGGAAAGTATATCTCCCCTATGCACCTAGAATTACTTTATGTATGGCTTATTAACTTTGTGTGAAAACTTGATTTTAAGTTAGTGAAAATGTGTTGGCTTAAATGAAAGCTCATATATTGTGTTATTACAGACATCTAGATGCAAGATATGCAAAGAAAAGTAGGTGGTACATGTAAAATTGTCTTGGAGTCCTGCAGGAGAGCTTTGACACTTTGATCTCTGATGCTCATAATCCTGTTACATTATGGTTGTCTGTGATCATAACCAAGTCATTTGTTTGTGTTAAGACCTAGATATCAAGAAATGCACCTCAAGAGTGGGGCAGAGTTGAGCTCAAGAAGTGAACCTTAGCAGTCATGTCAAGAACATTGAACAACTGAGTTATAATTGGATCTGATCATAATTCTTTGTAGTGCATAGATCTTTACATCATGTACAGCCCATTACAGAATAAAAAAGTGCAGAAATGTGAAGTGTTTTACAGATTTGAAAACCATAAAACATTGTGTTGCAGGCAAAAATAGTGTCTGATCGAGGAACAGATGGCTTTAAAAGCAGGCACATCACTCTGCCACACATTTGATTTGTGTGTGAGACACTTTCCTGCCACCTATGCTTGCTTTTCTGTGTGTGTGTGTCAGAAGAGTCTAACCGCTTTTTGGGGCTGTTTTAGCTTCTTGATGCTGTTCTGTGGGGACTGGCACTGACTAGTAATATACAATGGAACATGATGTTAGAGGTTAACAGCATTGAGAGGTGCTTAACAAAATGTAGTTCACCACCTTTCTTGCATCAAATGTGCTTAACAAAGTTATTTCTTGACTTAGGAGCATAATCACTGCACTCTCTGCATTGCATGTAATTATTAGCTACATATTTGTGTCCAGTTCTGTTTGATTTTGAATTTGTGTAATGTTATGCTTTGGTGTTTGGGGATTTCCCTGTTCATTTTGTTAGTTTTACACTTACACATTGCTTTCTTTATGCTCTACAAATTTAGTTTCTCTGCTGATAGTGTAATATTCCTAATCAGCAGTCTGTGCAGCATGTGTTTTTTGGTGTTAGTGTAATGTACAGCAGTGCAGTAATTCTAGGTGCATAGGGGAGATATACTTTCCTTAGTAATTCTAGGTGCATAGGGGAGATATACTTTCCTTAGTGTGGTTGAGTGCTTTACTGTGCAACTTGTATCCTCGAC
Source organism: Protopterus annectens (assembly GCF_019279795.1). Lineage (NCBI taxonomy): Eukaryota > Metazoa > Chordata > Ceratodontiformes > Protopteridae > Protopterus > Protopterus annectens. The sequence goes on along the minus strand of NC_056747.1, from coordinate 146,968,335 downwards.
CATTTAAGCTAATGTTAACGTTAATTAATGTTAGTTATTTTTTTAAGGTTGCCTTTGCATGGCATATTACACTATTGTCAGCTGAAATCCAACAAAACATAGCATGGACATGTTATGTCACTGTTGCAGCTGGAATATTAGGTTTCTGTGGAACTTTGTATTTATCTGTAATTCCTCTTCCCTTTTACCCAGGTTCCCATTTTAATCCCTTTCAATAGCATTCATTCTACCTCGGCATCTTCATGTATTGGCCCTTATCTAGCTCAAATTGCCTATTTTTATGAAGAATCAAAATGACTACACTGATGAACATATTGAGTTGAACTTTTTTTAATGTGAAAAAAGGGCCAGTGAATCTGTCAGATGGTGGTAAAATCCAGTTAGTGGCTACTAATTACATTGCCTGGATGCTAGCAAACAAGAAATTTAGAAATCCTAAGTGAAAATCTTCCAGAAAAGTAGAAGAGAAACCTCTGGCTGGGAAGAATCTTGCAGGTGTTCAGCAAAAAGCAGTTCAAGTTTCAGCTTTGGTACAAAAGATGGCTTCAAGTAATTTAGAGAAGCGACTAAATCAAATGCTCAGAAGTGCTAAAAATGAAATACTGAAGGAACATATCAAATGAAATATGAAAAGGCTGGGGAAAAAAAATAAAAGTTAAAAAAAACTGAGATTTTCTGTTATACTTGAGAAACGGAAAGGAACAGACCAGACTGCATTAATTTTACTAAGTATCATTAAGTAACTGGACTAGTGTTCACAGCAGGATTTGATAATCGAGAGGACACATTGTGTGTATGTTCCAACTCTGGTCATGAGAAAGTAACCATGACCTGTAACAGTAAAGATGCAGTCATGCTAGCAGGAAGGGTGCTCCAGACGAAACTGTGGCAGAAAGGAAAAGTATTAAATACTGAATAAATAGGATAGTATAAAGCATACATTCCACTGAAGATAGGAATAGACAAGCAAAATGTGGTTTTGCAAGATAAAGTGGCTGAAAAAAATTAGAATTTTGTTGACTTTATTAAACTGTTATGCAAACTCTAAAGTATGTACCCTGCTTTATCACCATCTAAAAGGACACTGAAAGGAATGAAGAGATAACTTGCAAGTAAAACATTTTTCCTCTTAATATTTGTCTAATGTCTTGACATGAATTGCAAGTTGTATTGTAAAACAGTTTTATAAATTGTGCAGTCGAGGCATTTTAAATGTGAGGTGGGAATGAGTCTTCATGACTGCTGTATATTTTGAACATATGAATGCAAGCAATTACACCGTACTTGTAATTTTAAGATATGCAGGCTTTACACTGTAATAAGATAAAGGCTGGAGACACACACATTAAATTTAGCATAATATGGTCTTGGGCTGCCGCGGTGGTAAGGCGGTAGCGTTGTTACCTCACAGCAAGAGGTTCTCCCATTCGATTCTTGGCTTGGCTTGGGAGTGCCTTCTGTGTGGAGTCTGCATGTCCTCCCCGCGGTTGGGTAGCGTTCAAAAGACATGCGTGTGTAAATGGGCGTGCCTTCTTTGAAGGTTGGGTGTCGAGCTGGCACCTCGGCATTTCATAAAAATCTGCTGCCAATCATTAGCGGACTGGAGATCTGCTGTGGCGACCCCTTACTGGGAAACGCCGAAAGACAAACAACAACATGGTCTTGGGCTGCCGCAGTATATTGATAAGATATGTAGAATTTAGAAAATTTCCCCATTTTCACAAGGTGGATGTTTAGATTAATATCCTCAGTTTAAATTCCTGATAATTTTATAAGCAAGTGGGTTTGAAAAATAAGACAGCATTGTAAAAGGCATGAAGAATGGTAGGTTTCTTGCATTTGCAAAATTATTAGCTATTTTTTTCCCATTAGCAAATGCTCTCATTGGAAGGCAAGAAGTCTAGAGGTGGGCTTAGTTGTCCATTGGAAGTCTGAACAGCGTTCTGAGTTTTTCACACATCTATAAACTTACTAGCTTTTCTTTCCTCATTGCTGACTGCTTTTACTTGGAGACTAGCTGTCTGCAGATGCAAGCAGTAAATCCTAAGATCTCTGAGCACACACTGTTAAAAGAAATTTAAAAGGTGTGTACAGTGTAATTTACAGTGTAATTAACATTTAAAAGCACAGTGGCAAGTCCGTGAAAAAAAAGTTGAAAACTGTTAAAGTGAATAAATTATGCAAGGAGTTTCCTTCTTGGCAGCCTTAATACTTAAATGCATTTATTATAACAGTATACTGTTTAATTTATTTAAAAGTAGACAGCACATTTTTTTAGACCAAAAAGTTAAATGTTTACTAAAAGCTTGCAAGCTGTTTTTCTTGTCTATTAGGAGATTAGAGGTAAGAAAAGTTCATATAATCGGTGTGAAGTGGGAATACAGGCTGTAACGTGTGCTTTAGGATGACTAATCTTAATTGTAGACTAGGTGATGCCTGTGGGTACAACTTTCAATGTGGGACAGTTGCACCTTTCTGCAAGGGTAAACTTCATGTGTTGGAAATGTGCGTAAGTTAAAAGGTGTGTGTTTTAAGTTAAAAATAGTTTGAGTGTTTTCTTTAAAGAAAACTTAAAGTTTGACATAGGTTCAAATCGAGATAAAAAAAAGCATATACATAACAGATAAGTCTGCCAAACAGTGTGTATGTAAGCAAAAATTTAGAAATATGCATTTAAAGGAACTGTTATTTATAATGTGGGAGTGATTGCTTTCTCTCATAATGACCAAGTCTGTCCATATTATCAAGGAATATAAATAGCCTTACAGGTATGCACAAAAAGCAGAGTACTGAGTTATATTAAGAAGCATAGGGTGTAGGGGCTTTCCAGGATGGCTGCATATTGATCAACAAATTGGTTTCCGCTCTTCCCAGTGTGAAAAAGAAACTGAGACACAAGGGCCTATAATTCTGCAAGTTTTAGTAAGTTCAGTTACTGGCTAGTAAGCGCAATGCCTGGATGCCAGCAAAGAAGAAACAGAGCGTCTGAAAGAAAATCAAATAGAAAAGGTGAAGATAAAACACTGTGAAAAATCCTGAAGCTGTTCAGTCAAAAGCAGTTCAAGCTCCAGCTTTGGTACATGAGATGGCTTCCAGTAATTTAGAGGAAAAATAATCAAATGTGCTCAGAGCTGATTAAAATAAATGAAATATTGAATGAGTATATCAAGTTCAATAGCAAAAGGATAGAAAATGGAAGAAGCTTTAAACAGCTGTTCAGATGAACTAATGAAACTACAAAAATCAGAGTTTGTAATGGAGAAAAGGCTGGCTGAGTATGAACCTGCTCAAGAAGCGCCGTTTCAAAAATGATAGAGTTAGAGGACAGAGCATCCAGAGAGAACCTGAGATTTTCTGTGGTACCGAGAAACTAGAAGGAACATACTGTATAAATTGGTATTCCACAGCAGGATTTGTTAAAGTGCACGTCATGTGTGTCCGCTCCAAACCTGGCCATTAGAAAGTCATGACTTGTATTAGTAAAGATAGTCATATCAGCAGAAAAAGTTGATCCTGACAAAACTGTGGCAGGAGGACAAAGTATTAAAAATTGGAGACAGAAGAGTGTTTATGCGAAATGTTTACTCACTGTACACCAGGAAGGAGGAGAAGCAAATTTATTCCGGTAATCAGGGAATGTTGAGAGGCAGGTGTGAAATTCAAGCTGCTCTATCCATCTCTCTCCAGGTTATTTTTTCTTGGAGGATCAGTCATTTTTTGATGAAGAACAGGCTATGGAGGAGAGCTCTTTGATAGCTGACTTTTTGTTGGACAAACGTAAGGGGGACTCTGCTTTTCATTCTTCTGATGGTAAAGCTCATAGATGGTTTCTGTCAGTGAAACCTTTTCCAATGTTCCAAAGCACAATGCTTGAGAGACGGAAAAAATTACAGGAGTTGACTGGAAGAATCAGGAGTACCTTGGACTTGAACTGAAGTCTGGGATTGGGAGATGGAGATTAATAGGAAGAAGACTAGCAACACTGAATTTGGTGAGTAAATGTGCGCATCAGTTACATTTGTGAAATATGACTTTGCAAGAAAGTGTCTGAGAAAGATTGGACTTTGTTGACTTTGTTAAACTTGTAGGGGGACTGAAAGGTATATAACCTCCATGTCATTAATGTTTGAAAGAACACTAAAAGAAAAAAAAGTTAACTAAGTAAAACGATGTTTATTAATTTGTGTAAAACCCTTCATGACTTAAATAGTATGTTATATAGTAAAGCATTTTCAGTGATTGTTGTATGTGATAAAAATACTAAAGTAAACAAGTACTTTTTTAGTTTTAAGACATGTAGTCATTGCAATGTAAAAAAAAAAGAAAAAAGGCTGGACAGAAGCATGTTTAATAGGCTGTAATGGTGAACTGTTGGAGTGGGGATGGTGTGTAAAAGTCCACTGATTATATGTGTAGAGTTGAGATATTTTCTCTTTTGCATAGGTGAATGCATGGATTAATGCCTTTGGCTTAATCTGATATTTTTTGTGTAAACAGGTGGGCTTTAAAAATAAGAGAACACAGAATGTAATGAAAATGTTTGCTTTAGCACCTCTTCAGTTTGAGTTGAGAAGTCTGCAGCTGAGGACAGCTGTACATTCTATTATGTTTCCATGCAAGTAAGCTGACTACAGATGCAGGCAATAAATCTTTAGAGTTCTGCCATTGTTTACTGAAGGAGTCATTAAATTCAAAAGGTACAAGGACAAGCAGCTTAGTGAAAAATAGTTTGGAATTATTAGAGGTGAACAAGAGCTAACAGATTTCCTGGTACCTTAGAGCTTTAATGCATTTACTAGAGCAGTGTATCGTTTAGCTTTATTTAAAGATAGATGGTCACTTTTTGTTAAGGCTAACATTTAATGTTTTCTGAATACATACAAGCTGTTTTTCACACATGGGAGTGGAGTAAAGGTAAGAGAATAACAGACAGCAATTAGTGTAAGTAGGAGCACAGGCTTTGACATGTGCCTTAGCATGGATAACCTTAATTTTAGGTTAGGTAATTCCTGTGGGTGCAGCTGTCAATTTAGGACATTTGTTCCTGTCATGAGAGTTAAACCTCATTATTTGAGGATATGCATAGTGTTTGTCTTTGCTTTAAGTTAATGGGTTATGGGAGTGTTCTTGGGATGTGTTTGCTCTCTTTGTTTGAGGGTTTTCATCGAAACACAGTGTCTTGTAAAATGTGACATAGGTTCAAATGGAGATAATCAAGTGTAGCAACCTGCCAAACATTGGTGGTTGCATGTAACACAAAAGCTGGCAACCAACATTTAAAAAAGCTGTCATATATAGTAGATGGGGAATAATGACTTGGCATTATGGCTACATTAGCCATATTATTTTGTAATGTGAATGGGCTCATAGGTATAGAGAAAATTGTAGGAGCATTGAATTATATAAAGAAATACTGTGTGCAGATGGCAGTGCTACAGGAGACGCATTTGGAAAGAAGTGAGCATGTGAATTTAATAAAGAAAGGATTTCAAGATGGATATTAAGCCAAATGTTTGAGACGAAGGAAAAGAGAGTACCGGTTGCTAGAGGAGCTCCAATATTGATAGAAATAGGAAAAAAGATAATAATGGTAGATTTGTGGTAGAAAGGGACTTCTGGCAAGGGAGGAGGATTATGCTGGCATGTAAATATATTCCACATAAATCTGGTATTATGGAGCTCAAGAAAATTTTGGGTGGAATAGTCAGCTTTCAACAGGGAGTATTACTTATAGGTGGGGACTAGAACTTTATTTGCAATAGTGAGGAGGTATCTGTGGGATCTAAAGTGAAATTTAAGAAAAGCGCAGTAGATGACTGAAGAAATTTATGAAAATATTTGTTATGGAAGAAGTAAATTCTGAGGGGATTTGCATATTATTTCCCAAGGTACAATAACTGGGATAGATTAGACAAAAATAATATTTCACAGAAAGTTGCACATTTAAGCAAAAGCTCTGAGTCACATCCAGTAACTATTTCCAATCATGTGCCAATAACAGCTAAGATAAAAATGCAGGGTAATGAGATAGAGACACTGGTGCTTCCCTGTCTGTTAGAAAAAGAGCAATAAAGAAATTGTTAGTGGAAATTAATCTGTAGTTATGAATATAACACTTGATTCAGAAATGATAGTTGGTGAAAATGAAAGTGGAGATTAAAAATAAGGTAGAAATAAAAGAAAAAGAGATATGGTTAAGAAGTAACAGTAAATATTTAAAGGAGCTGACAAAGGTTGATGTATAGCAGAATAAGGGTGTTGCTGTTAACCAGCTTTTTTTCCATTGATAACTCCAGAGCACAAAAATGTTCAGCACAATGACTTAGGCAACAGAAATAGAAAGAGATGTTCCCAAAATTAGGGAGGCAATAACAAGAGGTACAAGAGAAATTTCAGAAATTTTATGAAAATTTGTATAAAGTAGGGAAATGTGGAAGTCAAGAAAGAGCAAAAATGGCAATAATTATGGAAGGCTTAAGTATGCCAAGGCTAGAGGTAAATGAGGCTCAACAGTTAACTCATTACATCCGTGTGACACCTTTAGTTGCATGTGCAGTTAACTCCTCCTGACACCTCTAGGGGTTAAGCATTGCTTGTTTATATTTGCATCCAGTAATTCCAAAACAATGCTATGTACAAGGTTTTAAAATATGTCTTCTTGAAGATTACACAATGACAGCTCAACTGCATTAATATTTGACCTCTGTCTAGTGTAGGTAAAGAGAATATTAACTGTTGTTTTTATGATATTTATATAGGTACAATTTTCACATTTTTTTAATATATTAACCAAGTAACATAGAACTCCTTAGGCACATATGAATGCTCTCAGCTAGATGAATAAAATTCTGCTGACAGTATGTGTGTAACTTGAGTGGTTGATGAGATATATTGTAAGTTATTTACAAAATATTACAAATGTAATAGTTATTGTGTTTACTGTGATTTACAGAATTTGGCTTAAGACCTAGAACCTAAAGAATACTACTGCTGTAAAAGGTTTGTGCTGAAGACTTTGCCATTTATGCTACTTTCATAACCACTATAGTACCAGAGATATGAACATTTATTTGAAATGTGAGGGCATACTTTGTGTCAAAAGGCTTAGGCTCCACCCATAGGAAGTTATAGTGCAAACTTCCTGAGCTCCATTGGAGTGAATGAGTTAATACAGGAGGAGATGAGAGAGAAACAGTGACAAACAATCAATGTGCAACAGAGTCTCCAATAATAGTTGGTATTCCTGTGGAAGCAAGAAAGCCTGGAGGGAAGAAATTGATAAAAATTTGGAAGGTTTTGTTTAACAGTATTTAGGGGAAGCATCAACATCCTGGAATAAAGCTGTGGTGGCTGTAATATATAAATACAGCAACGACCCCTCAGACCCAGCTTTATATAGGCTCATTTCAATTTTAAACCATAATTATAAAGTGTTTGTCTATAATAGCTAAAAGAATGGCAAAGATGTTGCCAAACTTGATAGATATGGATCAGTGTAATTTTGTCAAGGGGAAGCAAATAGTTGACATTAATAAAACAGCGATGATCCAGAGCGAAGCAGAAGATAGGAAAATACCACTGTTGAGTCTTGATGTAGTGAAATTATTTGACAGACTACGCTGGGATTATGAGTAGGACAATGGAAGTATTTGGATTCCCTGATAAAAAAAGTAAGATTGATTAGGAGAATATATGAAGTATCAGTGGCAAATGTTTAAGTGGAAGGGTTCCTCTCTAACAAATTGTGTCTGAACAGAGGAAAACCAGGCAATGGTGTTACCTTTCCCTTTTGTTATTTGCCTTGTATTTCTAACCACCATCAAAGAAAATAAGGCACTCAGAAATTCAAGGATAGAATTTGTATAGTAATCTGGAAAAGTTGGCTATATTTGCAGATTGTATTATTTTGTGTTATAAAACAAGAAATGGACATCTCAGTGTTGTGGAAGATTTTGAGGCAGTTTCAATTTTTTTTGGGGGGGGGGTATGAAAATGAAGATAAAACAAAGGCTACAAACTGTGAAAACTGTTACCCACACATTAAGTGGTTCAGCAATGCCCTTATAGAGGCAGAATAAAATTAAATGTTTAGGAGTATGGATTAAAAAGGATTTCTTAATGGCAGCAAACGAGATGTGGGAAGACACTAAATAGAAGATCACACAAAAACTGAGAAACAGGGTGCTCTTGTTTGTGGACATGGATAGGAAGATACAAGCAGTGAAAATATTTAGTCCTTTTAGTTTTGTGTACAGGTCTGGTGGATTTTATTAACCAGTGGAGAAGTTGTGGGTAATAATAAAAAGTTGAAGGAATTTATCTTGGAAGGGAAGAGGGCTTAGGGTTAAGTAGGATAACTGTAAACTTGCAGTAGACCAAAGTGGTGTAGGGTTACCTGATTTTGAAGGGATATGGGCAGCACAGTGGTGCAGTAGTTAGCATTGTCACCTCACAGCAAGAGGTTCTCTGGTTTGATTTTCTGCTGGGGTGCCGTCTTTGTGTGGTCTGCATGTCCTCCCTACATTCGCATAGGTTTCCTGCAGGTGCTCTGGTTTACTCCCACATTCCAAAGACATGCGTATAGAGCATTTCTCCCCAGGCTCCCTCTGAAACTGGGCTCTGTCCCAGTTGGACTTTCCCGGTAAACAAATGTTAAATAAATAAATAAAAATATTTTAGAGCTACACATATACATAACACAAGCAAAAAGCTATAATTCAAAGTGGAAAGGGAATATAAAGCAGGTAGGGAATTCAAGAAATGAGAGAGTGGGATTTTGGATGCAGCTTCTTTAGGATGATAACAGCCAGGGAATAGGCAAGAGGAGGCTGGACTTTAGTAGAGAAAACTGGCAAAGGAACATAGGTGTTGGGAGCAAATAACTAGAGAGGTGAAGGTGATAGGATGGAAAGAGGTCAAGAAGACATTTGGACTGCAGACTAGAGACTGCCTTTCCTTATCAGGGATTGCTATCAGAGATTATAGGTAAAGAGAAAGTGATAGAGGAATCCTAAGTGAAAGACCTACTCTGGAAGACTTTTTAGTTGAATCTAGAACACAAGCAGCTGTTAAAAGGGATATTTAGTAAGGCATGTAAAATATTGCACAGTAACTATAGGAATCAATCAGAAGAGGTTTGAAAAGATGGAGAAGAGAAATTGGATAATTAATTCACAGGAGAATACTGGGAGGCCATATGTATGACACTCAAATGTGCAACAAAATCTAGAAGATTTAGGATTTTTGCTTGAACGTGTTTGCATAGATATTGTTATACACCATGCAAACTCCAGAGAAATTTTACTTAGGTAGATGGCAAATGTTGGAGATGTGATGAGGAAGAAAGAAGTAATTGAGAACATATGTTTTTCAATGTGTTTGTGAGTTAGCAGACTTTAAAACTTCCTACAGAGTACTCTGTCTGAAGTGTTGAGTGATCAAATGGGTGTAACTAAGGAAATTATTTTTTGAGCTGGGATACAGGATCTGTATTGCCTAGCCATAGTAAGGCATTGTTCAGTTTAATTTTAGTGGCGGTCAAAAAAGCAGCTACTAGAAAATGGAAATCAGATTCTAAACCAACTGTATTTTAAATGTTGAATATTATAACAGAGATAAAATAAATTGGAGTTGGATCTTTAGAAAAGGGTAGGAGCAAATTGCATAGAAAAAAATGGAAATTTGGGGAATAATACATACAGAATAACGTTTTGGAGGAAGGCTTAAGGAATTAAAGGAACTGGGCAATTTATGTAAGGTTGTATTGATGACAGTTATGTAAAAGAATATATATGACGTATGTGTGTAACCGGGAGCATGTTAATATTTTTTTTTTTATATACATTTTTGTGTTTTATGTGATAATTAAATAAAGGTGTTAAAAGAAATGTAGGGTGCAAATAGCAATATTGCAGGAAAAACTTTTGGATTGAAATGATCATGTGAATTTAACAAAGAATAGATTTCATGATGGACATTTGATCAGCAAATCATAGGTAAAGGAAATGAGTAATATTGATTACTGGACGGTCTCCAGTAATGATGGAAGAGGGTGGAAAATGATGATAATGGTAGCTTTGTGGTAGTAAGGGGCTGTTGGCATAGAAGTATGATTACAAAGGTATGTATTTATGTTCTCCAAAAAATAGGATCTGATGTTGTCATTTTCATTTGTTCCTCAACATGTGGGTTTGGATCCAGTCATCAGATCCAACTCAAGACACTTTCCATAGTTCTAGGATCCAATTCTCGAGCTCCTCCCTTACCCATAATGCCTCATTTCCCCAGAGTACTTCAGATCTTGTTTGCCGCTAATCGAAGACAGACCAGGATTGTGAATCTCTTGTCGGATCCAAGGGGTTGACTTCAACTCCAAAGCTTTCTGAGCCATTACTTCCCCTCATAGCTTCAGCATTTAACAGCTTGGCTCTGACTCCCACCTTGGAGCAGGGGACCCGTGGGAGTCAGGGGTTATGTGCTCCAAGAGCTTGGCTCTGGGGGGATTGTCTTCGACATCCCTGGGTCCTTCTATCTTTAAGGTGGTGGAGAGAGGTCTCTCTCACTGGCCAGGAGAGCCCTGACTGTCATGTCCTCGGATCCATGCCCCACCCCCTTGGATCCTGTGCCTGGGTCTTCTCTTTTTCTATCTTCAGAACAGCCAACCCAGAAGAGCTTCCAATCTGTTTCACCTTTGGAGCTCCTTATATCTTCAGATCCCTCCCACCAAGGAGGTTTCTTATAAGAGAAAGTACAAGAGGCGGCACTTGGATTCTCTCCAAGAATCCTTCACATAGGACACCAATTTTGGTGAGGGGGGAATGGTCTCCAAGATCTCCACCTGAAGACATCTCATTTTGAGACATTCTTGAAATCCTTTGCCAGAAAGGTGCAGGAGGAGTAAGTGTTTTTGGAAGCTTTCTGGCTTGGCCTCTCCATAGATGACTTTATTGATCGTGTCTCCCGCAGGGCATGGAAGGAGCTGGATGCTGTGGAACCCATCCTAAGCACCCATGTAAGATCCTTAGCTCCCCTGCAGACAGACTACACTGATCTAAGAGTATCCCTGTAGGTGCTGTGGTTGTTGAGGCAGCCACCAAGAAGGAACTAGCTGAGCAAAACTCCACTGTCCTTCTTCCTAACAGGGAGCCTAGGACTTCGGACAAGGTTGGTAAGTGGGTTTTATGCTTCAGTGACCTTCACATTGCAATCACTTGAACTACCTGGCACACTTCCTTGACTAAGTCCCTCTGTAGTCTAGTGAATTATATAGCGCTATCCCAGGGCCCATGTCTGCTGAGGAGCAGAAAACCTTTTCCTCCAAGATGGCCACCCTACAATGTATATCAAATGCATTCATGAGGTTAATGTTACATGCTGCAGAGAGTACCTCAGCGGCTGTCAGTTGGCATTGCCATAAGGCGTCATGCCTGGATGCAGTTTTGTGACTTTGCAAAATCTTTCAAGGCATCCTTCATTAATGCTGCTTTTGATGGATCTTCATTTTTTGGCCCCACAGTTAGACTATCTGCCATAGTGAGAAAAACGGAAAGACCTTGTCTGCTGTCGGAATCCATTTTTCTACCCCACAAAGACCTTTCTCCAGGAACCAGTGTGATGTTAAAAAGAAGTGGTTCAAAAAATCTCCAGGTCCTTTTCCTGAATCACAGGGAGATTTTTTTTCCCCCAGAGGCAGATGGGGAAACAATCACAATGGTAGACACAACCTATGCAGTAGAGGGGTCTGTAAAATCAAGGATCTTGAGATTCATTCTCGGAGTGATCTTTCCAGCAGTCTTTAAAAGTTGCCTGACACACTCTGGAGGCAGTTGGGGGGGAGCTTATCCTTGCACCCAAGTGAGTGGTCAGTCGTCAGAAATTATCTTTGGGTGCAAAGGATCATGTACAGAGGATATTTCATCCCATTTTTACAACTCCCCAAACCAAAGAAAAATTTCCCAGATGTCCCAACTCAATCAGAGGAAAGCAGCAACATTAGATATTACAAAGCTGCTAGAAAGAGTCATCCAGAAAGTCCCACCAGACCAAATCGGATCCGGAATCTACTCAAGGTTCTTTTTAGTGTCAAAAAAGATAAGGGACCTGAGGCCAATTTTTGACCTAACTTTCCTTAAGTCATTAAAGAACTCAAAATTCTGGATGGTCATAGTCTAGTCCATTTTACTTCTATTACAAAAAGATGATTGGATGTGCTCAATTGACCTTCAGGACGTGTACTATCATATCAAAATGAACAGATGCTCCCGAAGAATGAGAATGGACAACCATCCAACATCCCTCGAACATTATGGTGACTTCATAACTTTTTTTTATGGAGTAAGAAAATTTGGGGGGAAATCAGCTTTCAGTAGGGACTGGAACTTTATTTGCAGCAGTGTAGATATATCAGGATGACCTAGAAGGGAAAACATAACCAAAGAAGGTAGATTTCTGAATAAATATGAACATATTTGGTATGAAATATGTGAATTCAGTAGTAGTTCCTTTGAGAATTTGCATAGTTTTCCCAAGGTTTATTAACTAGAATTAACAGAAATTTCAGTTCCCAGAAGCATGTGTATTTAATTGCCAGCTTTGGCACATTTCCAATAATTATTTCAGATCATGCACCAGTTAAAACTAAGACAAAGATGCATGTTAATGAAGTAACAAGTAAGCTACTGGCATTTTCCTAGTTACCCTTTAAATGAAAAGTTAGTAGAAATGATATTAGTTATTAGGGAAGATGGAAATTTCTTCAAAAGGGATAGCTAGTGAATGGGATAAAATGAAAATGGTGTTTAAAACGGTAGAGAGTGAGATTGGGATTATTTATAAAGTCTGAGAAAGGTCAAAGTGTGGTGGAATAAGAGGAATCTTGCAGTACAAAAGGAGGATCATGTGTAGAGTGCTTAAGGGAAAATAAGGGATTATTGGGATAATGTGCATGAGTTTAGAAAAGTTGCTGTTAAACATCTGTTTTTAATGACACCTCCACCTCCAGAGCACAAAGAGTTTTAACAGTGTGGGTTAGGCAACAGAAAGTTGAAGGGGTTGCCACCAAATTTACAGAGCCTATGACAGGAAAAGTAACCTGAAATGTTAGAGTATTGGAGATATTTCAGAAAATCTGAGCAAATTTCTATAAAGCAAATTAATGAGAATCAGGAAAAGACAGAAATATTTATGAAGTCTTAATTATGCTGTGGTCAGAGGAAATGTGGAAAAGTAAAGAAATCAGGTTTCACAAAAACACTTTTAGGAATATTTTTTTAATATATGCCAAGAATGAAACGTATTTTATTTGCTAGAATATGCATTGCTTCTTTGCACTTAAAAAACTTGGTTAACCAATTCTTTACTTACTGGATGCTTAGTTGGTCACCAGTGCTGTGATAGAATTGAAGGCGAAGTTTCTTTTTTATTATTAAAAGAAAGTACGTAGATGTCATTCCTTAGAGCTCTGTTGCAGTATGGATGTGTTTTTACAGAGTAGTGCAGATGTTCACTACTTTACAAATCTGTCTGCTGTTTTTCTTTTTCTTTCAGTGTTTCTAACTTAGCAAAACATGTGCTGACAGGGAAATTGAGTGCTCCTTGTGCTTTTACTTTGTGAAGGGGCTGGTACAAGAAGTGTGTGTTTGTGTGTGTGTGTGCACGCGTGCTGCTTCTTTACAGTAGATAACTTGCCTACTGACAGACTTGCTTCAGCAACACTTATTGATTTTGACTTCTCTTCTCTGGCTACTGCATGTATACTTAAGTTTTGTTGATTCAACTCCCACTCTTCCAAAAAAGGAAAAAAAAAAGCACTTGCCAAGGAGCCCTTGCTGTTGCTGCAGGCTCAGTCTGTGCCTCTACCACTAGTGGCCATTGGTGTTCCACAGAACACTCAACTCATTCACCTCTCTGGCTTCCTCTTGTATATTCCTTTCAACCACCATGAACTGCAGGTCAGCCATGCACTCTTCAGCTGTTCCAGTGCCCAATGCGGGGCTGGGCATACCATTTTCTCTATGAATGAGAGTTTTTTCACTGGGTAACTGAGGCCAAGAGATCATTAGAACAGTCAGATGTCCCTCTTTCGAATCTGTCTTCTACAGGGGACTCCTGTTAGGAAAAAGTAAAAAATTAAACATTGTTAATTTCAAGAAGTAATTTTAGTTAAGTAAGATGATTTTTTTCTTAGCTTAGCAAGGCATGCATTGCAGGCTATGAGTCCTGGTATCTAGAAGCCATTTCTTCCTGAGGAAACTGGGTCTTATGACACTGATTATGACAGAAATGTTTTTTTCTCATTTTTGACAAAAAAAAATGCTTTTTTCTCCTCATGTGGAGAAATTTACTTTTAATCAAACTATAGCCAATATATTTTTATGGGAACAAATAGATGCTCTAAACTTGTCTTCATTTGCTCTTCAACCTGTGAGGCACTGATCTGGTACGGATCCAACTTGGCTGCATTTCTCCTGCATCTGATCCGAGCTCCAAGCTCCTCTCTTACCCAATATGCCCCCATCTCCTTCCTCCCTTCAGATCTTGTTTGCCACACTTGTTGTAAGCATCGTGATGTCACGCCTGGCTCTGACTTTGTAACTTCTCGAATCCCTTCAAGGCGTCATTTACAAATGTCCCGTACAATGGTTACACTCCTTTTGGAAAGACTGTACGTGATACATTGGTCCGGAGCGAGAAGAATGGGAAAACTCTTTTTGCCATTGCAATCCGCTTCTCAACCCCTTCCTTCTCCAGGAATCAGCATTGGGCGAAGAAGATGTGGTTCTGGAAGTCTCAGGGTTATTCCCAGGATGCTTGGGACTCGCCTTCCCTCAGAGGCAGAGGGGGATTCGACAGATGCTGCCCTCGCGGCAGAAGATGCCTGAGGAACCAAGGGTCTCTGGATTCATTCTCGGGTAGCCCCGCACAGCAGCCTTGAAGGGTTGCCCAGCTGCTCATTTCTGGAGGCAGTCGGGGGTCAACTATCACTACACTCAATAGCCTATCACAGACTATCACTGGGTGTTGCTAATCATATCCAGAGGATATTCAGTCCCCTTCCTTCGAAGGCCAGACATTCCACCCACGCAAAGGGAGGCAGCAGCACAGGAGATTTCCAAGCTGCTAGAAAAATGAGTCATCCAGTCTGTCCCCCCAGACCAGTCCGGATTAGGCATCTATTCCAGGTTCTTTTTAGTGCCATGGAAAAAGGGGACTTGAGATCAATTTTGGATCTCTGTACCCTGAACCTGTCAGTCGCCAGATGAAATTCCAGATGGTCACACTCCAATCTATCCTACCTTTCCTGCAGGAGAATGACTGGATGTGCTCAGTAGACCTTCAAGATGCCTACTGCTGTCCCATCAAAATGAAGAGATACGCTCAGAGGTTTCTCTGCTTCTGTCTGGGGGCCAATCATTACCAATTCAGAGCGCTACCCTTTGGTCTCACCACAACCCCCAGGGTGTTCACCAAAGTGATGGCGGTAGTAGCAGCTCACCTGTGGGTGCAGGGCTTCCCCTAGTTGGACGAGTGACTTCTTTCTGCCCCCTCCAAGTATCAACTCTGCCAAGCCAGGGATTTCCTTATCCAAACTACCCACCAGTTGAGCATCACCATCAGTCTCAACAAATTCCTGTTAGAATCGATTCAAGTTCTGGACTTCATTGGAGCCTAGTAGGACACCATTCAAACCAAGGTTTTCTTGACACCTGACAGACTTCAGTCCCTCAAACTTCATGTCTTGCATATTCTTCAAGTTCCATCTCCTTCAGTGGAGTTTGTTTAAAGGGCATTAGGGTCCAGGGCGGCCACGATCACCCTCGTTCCCACAGCTCGGTTGCATGTGAGGGTGCTCCAGTGGACTCTGGCGGTCCAGTGGTCATTTCTAGATCTCCTACTGTCATATCCCATTCATCTATCGCGAGCATGCACAGATTCTCTTCCCTGGTGGGTTCAGTCCCTGGAACTTCGAGGTCGCCCATTTAGTCTTCCCAACCCTCTCACCACGGTGACCACGGATGCCTCCCTATTGGGGTGGGGGGGTGTTGCTTTGGTAGGACAGTTCAAGGCACGTGGTCTTCCTTGGAGACCCAGTTGCATATCTGTGTCCTGGAGATGAGGACGGTGCCACTGGCATTGCAAGCTCTTCATGCCCATCTTTCCACTAGGGACGATTGCCATCCAGACAGCATGTCAGTAGTCTGGTACATCAACAAACTGGGGGAACCAGGTTTTACCTCCCTTTGTTGAGAAGCCATTTGATTGTGGGAGTAGGTGATCTCCACTGGCCATTTTTTAGTGGCAACACACATTCCGGGGAGGTCCAACATTCTAGCAGACAGACTCAGCAGGTCTATCCTGATGCCTTATGAGTGGTCTCTGAATCCTTCAGTAGCAAAAGAAATCCTTCTAAAGTGGGGTCAGCCTTGCTGCAATCTCTTCACCTCTCTTTCCAAAGTGAAGTGCAGTGAGTTTTTCGCTCTGACCCCCCCCCCCTCCCCTCCAGGGGAGTCCCCTAGAGAAGTTCTGGTTCATGGTTGGCCCTCCGGACATCTCTATGCTTATCCCCCACTTCCCGATTCCAAAGTTCATTCAGAAAGCGCAATGGCTGAGTAGCCGAGTCATTGTCATTTCTTCCTTCTGGCCTTGCCAAGTATGGTTCCTTTCTCCTTGGTCTCATGCAGTGTGTCCTCCCTGGACGTTGGATCCTATTCCGGATCTGATTTCACATCCCTCAGGGATTCGACATCCAGATTTGGCCAGTCTGAAGCTCACAGGTTGGCCGCTCCAGTTCCCATGATAGTTAGGACTCCCGAGCTATCTTCTCCGGTTAAGAAGATTTTGGTAGTGGCTCATAAATCTTCCATGAGGAAGGTTTATTCGAGTAAATGGAAGCGTTTCTAAATTTGGGCATCTCAGTGGGACTTGGATCTCTTCACTGCTCCAGTTCCTGTTTTCTTGGAGTTTCTGGCAAGCATTTTTCAACAGGGTGCCAGTTTCTTTAGATTTCAAGTTCAGCTGGTGGCTATTACTAATTTCCACAAAGGGGATAATCCAGCATGATCATGTTTCACTGTTGCAGTCATCACATTTGGGTTATCTGCTTGCAGTAGCCCTCAGTCGGCCTGATTAACAAAGTCTTGGGTCTTGCATCGGTTGCTGTCTCATCTTCCATTATGTCAGGTAGTCAGGGGTATAAAGCATGCCGCCGACACCATTACATCAGTCTTTCTTGCTGTGCGGTACCCGAAGCAGTTCGCAAGTGCCGGTCGGCCGTCTCCTGAAATTTTCATTTTCGAGTTTCAGAACCGAAGTCTTCAACTAGGCTAAGTACCCCGTTGGAGAAACTTTTTCTTGCTCTAAACCGATGTCAGTAAAAGTTGTTAATTGTATTTCTTGTGGAAAGCAAATACCTCATAAAGATTTTAATTCGTACTGCATTCCTTGCTTAGGCCCTGAGCACAACGTACCTCGCCGTCGGTTTTGTGTGCCTTATTTAAACAGCAAACTGTTTATCGTAGGTTTATTTGCGCTTCTAAATATTTTGGTACTTTGTTCAGTTATCCAGATATGGCTTCGATAAGCCACCCGACTACCGATATTCCAAAAAAACGCAAAGATAAAGACAGAGACAGACTGCATAGGTCCAAAGCTGCCGACGACGCTTCTCCTAAGCTAGTCGCCAGTTTGCCGGTACTCAGTGAGGTGCTTTTGCAGCCCTTGATACCCGCTACTTCAGATTCGCAGGCCTCTACTGAGACCCATTCGGAGTCCGGTATGCCGTGAGATACTTCAACTGTGGAACCTGCGGATATCTCTACCTTGGATGGGTCCGGAGCCGCTGTACAGGCACCGACGTCTGAGGGTGTAATCAGGCTTACTGACTTGCATATTAAACTGACGCCATCTTCTTCTTCTAGGCTTAAAACTATCCATACCTAGAAAACTGATGCCCAGTCCACATGGTCAGGCCTCTATGCCTAAAAAACAAATAATAAGACTGGCTGAAGACCTTATTACTTCAATCAGGGGAAGCCACCCTTCCCCCTCGAAGAGATCTAGGGCTGAGTTTGCTTATGATTCTTCTGATCAGGACTCTTGAAATTTCTCTTTCCTCTGATGACCAGGATTTACCCTTACCTGCCTATGAGGATTCTGATCCAGAGGACTCTTCCCTCTGCTTCCCTTCCAGAGGATTTATCTTTTGGTGAAACCTTGCATACTGTTAGGGAGCATTTTGGCTGGGAAAGCCAGGATTACTCTGACTCTAAAAAGAGGCTTAGGGATTTCTTACTCCTGTGCCAGCACAGGCCTTTAGCTATCCCCCCTGTACTGAACATTGTTGATAATGCCTTTTCGGAATCAAGCTTGGCCCCTGACTCTTTACCTCCTGCTCCCAGAAAACCTGACAGATATTACAAGGTTCCTGACTCTCAGAAGTTCCTTTTTCAAAAACCCTACTGTGGATCCTGAGACCATTTCACAGGGACCCAAGGGCATTAAGGCTACTACTGCCAAAAAACCTACCCCCTCTGATAGAGATTCCAGGGCGCTGGATAGATGGGATAAGAAGGTATACACTAATGCAACCTTGGCCAGTAGGGCCTTAAACTGCCAGTTTCATATGTTAAAGTATCAGCAGCATATTATTGGATTGCTTAAACAGGAAATGATTCCTAACTGTGCTGAAAATAAAAATGTACAGGATTTAATACATTCTGCTGAACAAGTTGGAAAACATACTTTGCAGTGTGGTTTTGATTCACTAGAGGCATCTTGCAGGGCTGCTGTCACTGGGTCTGTACTTAGAAGGCATGCTTGGCTTAAGAAGCAATCTTTGCCAGGTCATGTTAAAGCTAATTTGCTGGATGCTCCCTTAAACCAAGCCCGCCTGTTTATGCAACAAAGCAGAAGTACTTAAAAAGATGGAGGAAAAAGCTAAATCTATGCAAACTGTTAAAGATTTCCTGCAAGTACAGCCTCCCAGATTTAATAGGCATTGGCCCTCAAAAAATTGGCCCTTTCCTGCCTCTTCAGGCCTTCTCAGTCCTAACCCAGAACCAGCAGAACTCCCAGGCTTCAGTCCCAAGGTACTCACAGGACTAAGCAGTGGGGGGCTCCCACTTTATAAGCAGGGAGTGGTAAGACTCCCCCCTGTGGTAAACTGTCTCAGTGACTTAACTTTAAATCTTCCAAGCCCTGCACAACTGACTGTTCTTTTAGGGGGAAAGATTGCCCGGCAGGCAAAAAATTAGGAACTCATTACCCAGGACAAATGGGTTTTAAATATAGTTTCCCAAGGATACATATTCCACTTTCACTCCTTACCAACCCCAAACGGTTGGCCACATCTACCCCCAAATCAGTGGGCAGAGGCTCAAAAGCAAATTCTCTTTCTCTTAAACATTAGGGCTATTCAACCTGTTCCAGAAGAGGAAAAGGGACAAGGTTTCCTACTCGAGACTTTTCCTGGTTCCCAGAAAAGACAACTCCTGGCGTCCTATCCTGGACCTCTCTATCTTGAACACATTTCCCAAAATTCAAGATGCTAACTCTTCACCAGCTATTTCCTATGCTAGGCAAGGATGCCTGGTTGGCAACACGGGATTTAAAGGAAGCCTACCTGCACATCCCAATAAGGGAATCTTGCAGAAGATACATATGCTTCAAAGCAGGCTACATGCACTATCAATTCTCTGCACTGCCCTTTGGCTTATCTACTGCACCTAGGTTATTCACAAAGTGCCTAGCTCCAGTCATTCCATTTTGCAGGCAAAGAAATATCCAAATATATCCATACCTGGACAATTGTCTAATTCAGGCAGAAAGCCAGGACATACTTTTGAATCATATGGTGTTTGTACAGAAATTGCTAACTTCTGTGGGGTACACCTTAAACGTAAAGAAATCCACATCTTGTACCCTGCCAACAAATTGTATTCCTAGGAGCAAGCTTGAACACATCTTCCCAGATGGCCTTTCTCATGCCAGAAAAACAAGTTAATTTGACAGCCTACTTCAAACTACTGGCCACAAAGACCCAGCTATCTGCAAGGAAAATACTGCAAGCCCTGGGGTTCATGGCCTCCTGCATTCTCCTAATTCCATATGCAAGACTGCATATGAGGAAACTACAGTGGTATCTAAAAAGCCTATGGTGTCAACATTCTCAGGCTCTAGAAGCAATGATTCCTATCATACCTTGTCTACAAATAGCATTCCTTTGGTGGGCAGTGGCCTGTCACCAAAACAAGGGACTGCCATTCACTCTACCCCCTGCCACCCAAACCCTAACAACAGACGCATAAAACTATGCATGGGGGGTTCATTTGGCAGGGATGTGCATTCAGGGCAAATGGAACCCAAGTCAAATGCACCTGCATGTCAATCAAAAAGAAATGTTTGCTGTACAGAATGCTCTGACAGCCTTCAAGGACCACATTCTTCAAGGGCAATTAATGGTAAAGACGAACACCACTGTTTTGTGGTTCATAAACAAGCAGGAGGGAACCCACTCTTGCCCTCTCTGCAGACTAGCCATAGCTCTATGGAACACAGCCTTGAGCTACCAAGTGCACCTACAGGCTCAATTCCTGCCAGAAAAGCTGAATACACTGGCAGACGAACTAAGCAGAAATCTCATGGACCCACACAAGTGGAAACTGGAACCAAAGATATTCAACATGTTGAGAAACAAATGGGGAAGCCCAGATATAGACCTGTTTGCCTCCCCCCAGAACTACCAATTGGAAAAATTCTGCACAAGGGCTTCCCACAAACAAGCTTGGAAAGTGGATGCCCTGTCTTTCACCTGGAAAAACCTATCAGTTTATGCCTTTCCCCCTGTGCCTCTCCTCTCCAAGGTACTACTAAAGATCAAACAGAACAAACCAAGGATGATACTGATTGCACCATACTGGCCATGCCAACACTGGTAACCCCTTTTGCGCAGTGTCACTGCTGGCACCATGGCACCTGCCTCAGACCCCTGCCCTGCTGTCCCAGCAGGAGGGCCAGATTTTGCACCTACAGCTTCAAACCCTGAACCTGGCAGCCTTGCTATAATTACCTGATCTGTCCGTTACCATCCCTCAGTTAGCAAGTGTTGGATGTCATTCAGGAGGCAAGGGACTGCCATTCACTCTATCCCCTGCCACCCAAACCCTAACAACAGACGCATAAAACTATGCATGGGGGGGGGGCTCACTTGGCAGGATGTGCATTCAGGGCAAATGGAACCCAAGTCAAATGCACCTGCATATCAATCAAAAAGAAATGTTTGCTGTACAGAATGCTCTGACAGCCTTCAAGGACCACATTCTTCAAGGGCAACTAGAAAATCCTATGCTGAAAAATGGAAAAGATGCTGTTCCTGGAACCAAACTTTGGAGATGGGCACAGCAGCGCCCAATTTACCTCTGATTCTTCAATACTTAACTGGGATGCTGCACAAGGGCCTTTCCTTTTCCTCCATCAAAATTCATGCCTCAGCCATTTCAGCTCATTACAACACAGAATCACCCCACTTCTCTCATCCACTGCTGAAACAGTTACTCAGAGGGGCCAAAAACTTAAGACCACCCAGGACAGCCCGTACTCCAGCCTGGGACCTTAACTTTGTATTGGAAAAACTCACTCTACCTCCTTTTGAGCCAGCTGCAAATGCAGAGTTTAAATTCCTTTCTTGGAAAACAGCCTTCCTTTTAGCCATCACTTCAGCGAGAAGGGTGTCTGAATTACAGGCCCTCATGGCAGTGGAGCCTTTCATCATTTTTCATGCAGACAGGGTGTCCCTCAGGACCAACCCCTCCTTCATGCCCAAGGTGGTATCCAGTGTGGCCCTTAATCAGTCCATTCATTTGCCAACCTTCTTTTCTAATCCACAAAACAAAGTGGAACGAATACTGCACATCTTAGATGTGCACAGACAACTTAGGTTTTATTTGGACAGGACTAAACCTTTCAGGAAATCTGAACAACTGCTGGTTGCATTTGCTGCAGGGGCAGAGGGGAAGGCCATTTCAAAGCAAACCATTTTTAAATGGATAGACCATTGCATTCATTTCTGCTACCCCACAGGAGATTAGACCACATTCAACCAGGGATGCATCTACCTCTACAGCCTTTCTCAGAGATGTACCTACCAGGGACATCCTAGAAGCTGCTACCTGGAATTCTGTACATACTTTCACCAAGCATAACCATTTATCAGTTTACTCTAAATCCAGAGCTGGCTTTGCCACTGCAGTCTTGCAGGGCTTTATAGCTGGTCCTAATGCTATCTAATTTCCTCCTTCCATCCTTAGCTTTGGGACTCTACCCAAATGTGATGACTGCAACAGTGAAACACGAAAAATATGGTACAGTTTTGTACATTTACCATAAATGTAGATGTTCGAGTGTATTCACTGTTGCAGACCTAGTTGCCCTCTCTCCAACCCTGACTTCTATTGGCTATACCTCTTTTCTTGCTTTCTGTGCTTAAAGCTTTTGGGTGTATTTGCTTTTTTTGTTGGAGGTGTAACCTTGTATATATAATTGCTTCCCATTATGGGGGCACATGACATCTGGGGCAAGAAAAACTGATGTAATGGCATCGGCTGCATGCTTTATACCCCTGACTACCTGACGTCATGGAATATGAGACAGCAACCAACACAGGACCCAAGACTTTGTTAATTAGGCCAACTGAGGGCTACTGCAAACATTTAACCCAAATGTGATGACTGCAACAGTGAATACACTCGAACATCTACATTTATGGTAAGTGTACACAACTGTACTTTCTCTAGCCTCTTTTAAGCTCTGTAAAGCATTTCTCAGGGTACTTTCCTTCTTAGGCCCACCGATCAAGGATCCTATGCCCCCTTGGGACCTTGCTTTGGTCTTTCAAGCCTTGGTTTCTTCCCCTTTGAACCTGCTGCTTCAGTGGATTTGCAGTTCCTATCTTGGAAGACAGCCTTCCTAATTGCTATTACTTCAGCTAAAAGAGAGTCGGAGCGTCAGGCCTTATGGATTAAGCCCCCTTACATGTTCTTCCATAAAGACATGGTATCTTTGCGCACTAATCCTTCCTTTCTGCCTAAAGTGGCCTCAGAATCAGACATTAATCAGGTTATCAACCTCCATCTTCTTTCAGAACTTTCAGAATAAGGGAGAGTATAAATTGCACCTGCTGAGTGTTTGTAGACAATTATGTTTTTACTTGCACAGAACAGAGGCCTTTTGCAAGTCCGATCAACTTTTTGTTTCCTATTCTAAGCCCTTTTTAGGGAAACCTGTATCAAAGGTCACCATTGCTTGTTGAATTTCTCAGTGTGTACTCCTGGCGTATTCAACCAAAGGAGTGTCTTCACCAGATCAAGTTAAGGAGCATTCTACTTTGTCTGTGACTACTTCAGCTGCTTTTGGTCCAGAGTTTCCTTGGATGACATTTGCTCTGCAGCTGCCTGGGCATCTTCACATACTTTCATCTGTCATTACAAGTTGGATCTTCTTTCCAGAAGTAGGGCATCCTTTGGCTCCGTTGTGTTTCCTCCCATGAGGGCCTCCCAGGTGTTTGGTAGCTGGAGAGACTGTCCCACAGGTTGAAGAGCAAATGAAGACAACTTCAGATAAAGAAGTTATGTACTCAACATAATGTTCCATATGAGTTGTTTTTCATTTGTCTTCAAACATCCTTCCTTCCTTCCCCCTGCCTTATATGGGCTGTGTGGTGGTCTGGTTGGAAAGGACATGGCCCTTTCTTTGGCATAAATGGGCATTTCTTATGATGCTGTATGGGTTATTGTGGCAAGGGGTAAGACTTTGTTTCAGGTTGGGTTCCAGTGGTGGGCAACAAACTCGATCCGAAGGAGGAAGGTAAAGGGGGCAGTATGGGTAGGGGAAGAGCTTGGAGCTCGGATCAGTTTCTGGAGAAATGCGGCCTTTTCGGATCCGTGTCCTACAAGTTGAAGACAAATGAAGAACAACAGCTCAGATGGAATGTTATGATGAGTACATAACTTTTTTCCCTGAACTGAGTAGATATGGTAATGATACAAATGGATGTTCCCCATTCCACATCCATTTCTTCTATACTACCAGCCCTGGAAGATGTGTTGGATGAGGCCTCATCTTGATCACCAACCATTGGCCCCTTAAAAAAAAAAAAAAAAAAAAAGGCATGTAACATGTAAAGTGCCTCAGACTAATACATTTCTCTTCTTTTACCATAGATCAGACCCAGCAGCCATGTCCACTGCATTACCTGCTTGGGAATAGGTGGGCATAGGCTGAAACTCTAGTGACAAGGAAGGCAAGGTATTGGGTCACTTTGGTGAGGCAATGTTTTCTTCCAGTTTAGCTTTCAGATTTTGAGACTTACATGTGGAAAATTGTTTTTTTATAAGCTGTTATGGTGAGTGTACATTACCTCATATTCCACAGAGATAGGTCACATTAAGAACAAGCCTGTCTTTAATTCCGCAAATGGTGTCAAGAGTGTACTTTGAATCAAGCCATCAATGTCCCATTTTTCTATCTAGAACCTAAAAAACAGAGAGGAAAGTATTCTGCACACTCTGAATGTGTGTTGAAAGAACTATGTCCTTCTGAATAGCTGATCAGCTACTTACTGCTCATCAAGGAACAAAAAAAAGGGACAGCTTGTGTCTAATCTGAAAATTTACCGATGGGTTTCCCCAGCTGTTGCTTTTTATTCCCACTATTTCAGATCCATTCTAGGCAGTCTATTCTATGGCATATATCTACATGGTCCTCTGTACATACTTTTGCAAAGCATTACAAACTAGATTCCTTTTGAAGTCCCGCACCTCATTTGGCTTTTTCTGCTGAAATAAATGAAAAAGCACTTTGTCTTCCAAACCGACCAGCTGTAATTCTGTAATGGATACACTTCACTCACCCATATCAGCAGTCTTCTGCTGTTGTGCATTGTCCTCCACTGCTTTTCACACCAAAACTCGATTCTTGTGCCATTGCTAGCTCTGTCTCAGCAGCCTTTGCTTCTGGACTGATCAGATTTCGTCTAGTAAGTGTAAGTGCCAGTTCTGGTCTTCCTGGAAAAAGACCATAAACTTAGTGGGACTTACTCAATCAACAAAATGCAAAATAAATGTTACATATTCTTGAGTTATTCAGCCTATGATAATTTTTCCCTAAAGTTCAGATAGTATATTCAGGGTTGAGAAATGTATCAAGTGTTCTTGAAATATACATTTTTGTTGAAACAGTGGCATTGAAAACATTTATTGTAGAAAGAAGGTTAAACTGAATCTTTGTTTGTTATGAGCTATGGCGTAAAAAATTGCGCAGTTGTTAAAGAATTCATTTTACATTAGTTGACCAAATTTGTTACATAAATCTTATGTAACTGCCAGCGTGATTTGACAAATTCTGAAATACATTTTTGCTAATGTAAGTAGTTTTATTAAAATATTTTCACACATTGGAAATATTACAATGTTTGATTTCATAATGTTCAGAAGTGTTATTAGTAGCAAAGAAATGTGTTACCGAACTTTATGATATAAACTTTTATAAATTTGTATTTCCTGTGATTGCTGTAAACTTTATTGTTATAAAACTTGTAGATGTAATGAATCGCTTAATTCCATATGAAAAAGTTTATTGCTTCTCAGTGTGAATCACTAATATAATCATATTAAAAGAAACCAAATCCGTAGTCCCATTGCTCAGAGGGGTATGTTCTTTGGTCTGTGTGCACTGAATACATTTTTGGGGTGGGGCATCGTGCTTCATACAGGTTACATTTCTTGCTTATGAGAATATCATTTGGAAAGTTCCCACATATGCTTCGAAAAGTTTCCCCATACGAAGATTAAGAAGTAGAAGTCCTCAAGGTGTGACTGCTGGGTCACAGTTTGACATTGGATTTACAAGTTGAAACTAGGCCATGGGAGAGGTGAATACCACTTTATCCGAATAACCTGTAGTTATTAGAAATAGATCCCAGGCAGGTATACATTAGGTGAAAGGATCCAAAGCCTAGTTCTGTTTGCTGCTCTGAGAGTGCTTGGCCCATTGCAGCCTCTGCTCCTTGCCTACCGTGCAGTCAGCTTTTATAAGGTTAACATTATATTCATTATCTGTCAAGTGCATGAAATCATGCATGTGGTTCACTCGCAGACATTTGCTGTTGTAATCAAGACTCTGGTTTTACTTGCCACCTTCCTTTGCTTGTGAAGTCTAATGGATGTGCATCTGGCAAGCATTTTGCAGGCTGTTGAGTTTGTGTAACACATTTCCAGAAATTAATTCTGGCCTGTGTTTGAATTTCCTCCCCCTTTTCCCTCCTAAGATTGGCCACTGACCAGTAAGGTTCAGGCTACGTCCTTCTGGATCTTTCTTCTTTGTTTAGGATCTTCACCATTTCTGTTATATGGCAGGATTTTGAATATCTGTTTATTGCATAGCAGAACATTAGTGAGCATATGCAGCATCCACCTGTCACTCTAATACTAGGCCCTGTGCTTGGTAGGGCAGCTTTGGTACCAGTTGTAGTGATGCTGATTCATTATATTGTCTAGACTTGATCGAGCATTTGGACTCGGGGACTCGTCCCACCCATCTCTTCCAACGCAGAAGGGGGTATGCATTATGGTAAGACAGGGTAGCTGGTCTTCTTCCCCTGGGTCTCTAGTCATTGCTGACTCAGAGTAGACAAAATGCCTTGTTTTAACTGAATAGGACATTGTCTTCCTGCTGTGTAAGTGCTATTTCTGAAGGCCCTTTGTTTGGAAGGCCTGCAAACTCATGAAGTTCACCTGGAGTACCTATGCTGTGTTCTTTGTTTAACCATTCTTTATCCCCCCCACACACACACACAATGTACTGCTAGCTGTCAGGCTTCATGAGGTCATTCGGACCATTCTTTCGCTCATGGAACAAGAGACATTTGTGAAAAGCCATCATTCACTGACCCTACATGTCTTACTTTGTTATTCCTATATTCAGCTATGGGGAGACTGCCATCTACGACTTGGATGAAATGGAGACTGTTGAGAAAATGCTAAATATAATTTATGAGGTGATGTCTGAGATGACCCCAACATCTTCCATGTCAGATGACATGCAGTTTTGCTTATGTGAAGATTGCTGTACACCTTCCTTTATGGGCGTTTGCCTTCATGCACATGGCCTGTAAAGGTTATGTACAGCATGGTTTGGCAAAGCCAAACTCACGTTCCCAGCCTATATTCTGTATGCCATGCACTTTGTTTCCAGTAGGTGTTGGCACTGCAGTGGACAGGACCACCTCCTTGCCTCGGGACTGGTGAGTCAAACACCATCCATTGATTTCCACCTTCCCCTTCCTAGCTACTCCATAGTTTACCTGGTAATCTGTCTTTTGTCTTATGGGACATAGTTAGAGTTTCATTCCTCTCTGCCACTGAGCCAAGACCTAATAAGCATTTTAATTCTTATTTAGGGCAGACTGAGATATTGTCTGTTGAAATGGATGAGATGGGAATACGAGGGAGCATCTGAGATCGGCTGCTCTTCTTTGAGGAAAAGAGGAGTTTATTCTTTGCTTTTGAGTACCATGTGACAGGGTGACTTGATTAGGTTACAGGACCAAGAGGAGGCAGATCCTGTTATTGTGAGAAAGATGTAACAATTATTGACATTAGCCTAGTACTGCAAGCAGTTAGTGCAGCTTAGGTACAAGGAGGAATGTCATGGGTGAGGCACTGTACTTCACTACCTAGCAGGTGCTGAGGTTGGTCCTACACCAGAGATCACTCTTGTATCACCTGCTATCTGGGCCAAGTGAAGACTACAGCTCTTTTTTTGTCTGTGTACAGGGATGGTCTGGTGTAATGATCAAGCTTGGGACTAGAAGTGAAGAGACGTTCAAGGGAAGTAGCAGGTAATTAGAATCATGCTGTTGGGTGAGTGTACTGATGAGAAAACTGGGACATTTGGGTGAAAAGAGCCTGTAAGAAAAGGATAATAAAGATTTGAAAAAAACCTGACAAAGTATGGTGTTAGAGCTGTGAGTTACACCATTGTAGAATACCATAACTTGGGTCAGGTATTTACTGAGCGTTGTATACAGTGGCCCTGCCATGGAGTTCCTTTGATCACCCTGTCCTTGTCCTCCTTTTGTAGACCATGATATGTTAGAGAAGTTGCTGGACAGTTTTGATTCTCCTAGAAAGGAGTCTTTAGAGATGATATTTCTTGGAAGCCTGAGTGCAGAACTTTATCTGTCAGAGATTATAGATATCCCAGCTAGTCACAAACTTGAGAGACTTCACTCACAATCTTTATGTGGAGTTTTGCACTAGTACAGTGCAACCTCTGATGGCTTTAGATTTGGTCCATTTTGTGAACATATAGCCATTGATTTAAGCCTGGTAACTGTACAAACTTGTTAACTGTGAAGCACTGATCAAGTGCTTCAGCTAATCCTTGCCATTCTAAAGCTTACACACATCCCAATGCAGTGGATGCTTGCCATTCCTAAGTCACTGCACATCCCTGAGCAGTGCATGAGTGTCATTCCTAAGCTTGCTGTTCCTAAGTTTGTGCACATCCGCTGGCAGTGCATGCGTGCCATCTCAAAGTTTGTGCGCATCTCCAGGCAGTGCATGCTTGCCATTCCTAAGTCACTGCACATCCCTGAGCAGTGCATGAGTGTCATTCCTAAGCTTGCTGTTCCTAAGTTTGTGCACATCCGCAGGCAGTACGAGTGCCATCCCAAAGTTTGTGCACATCCCTGGGCAGTGGATGCGTGCCATCCCAAAGTTTGCACACATCCCCGGGCAGTGGATGTGTGCCATCCCAAAGTTTGTGCACATACCCGGGCAGTGCATGCATGCCATCCCAAAGTTTGTGTATATCCCCTGACAGTACATGTGTGCAATTCCTAAGTTTGTGCACATCCCCAGGCAGTGCATGTATGCCATTCCTAAGTTTGTGCACATCCCCAGGCAGTGCATGCATGCCATCCCAAAGTCTGCGCACATCCCTCGGCAGTGCATATGTGTCATTTTTAAGTTTGGACACATCCCCGTTCAGTGCAAGCGTGCCATTCCAAAGTTTGTGTATATCCCCAGACAGTACATGTGTGTAATTCCAAAGTTTGTCCGCATCCCCAGGCAGTGCATAAGTGCCATTCCTAAGCTTGCTACTTCTAAGTTTGTGCAAAGCCTCAGGTGGTGCATACATGCCATTACTAAGTTCGCATGCCATTCCTAAACTTTGTATACCCAAGTTTGTGCACATCCCTGGGCAGTACGTTCATACCATTCCTAAGCTTGCGCACATCCCCGGCAGTGTGTGTGATTTCTACGCTTGCTCACATCCCAGGGCAGTACGTGCATGCCATTCTTGGGTTTGCATGTATCCTGGGGCAGTGCGTGCCATACCTGAGTTTATGCACATCCCCAGGCAGTGCATGCCATTCCTGAGTTTGTGCACATCCCTTGTCAGTGTGTACTTGGCACTCCTGAGTTTGAACACATCCTGACGCAGTGTGTGCATGCCATTCCTAAGTTTGAGGACATCCAGAGGTAGTGTGTGGGTCTCATTCCTACTTTTTCACACATCCCAAGGCATTGTGTTCCATTCCTAAGTTTGAGAACATCCCTGGGCAGTGTATTGGTGCCATTCCTAAGATGATTAAACAGATTTTACTGAAAACTCATTTCATGGAATTGCATTTTATTAGACAAAACATGCCCTAAAAGCTTTATGCACCTCCCACTTGACTGAGAGACTTTGCCAACTCCATCTCCCTTCCCCCACCTAATTGTACTAATTCCACGGTCACACAACAGTAGAGAAGAGAAATCACTGCTGATGCACATTTCATAGAACACTTCATTACAGCAAACATACTTTAAAAATTATTTATTTATTTATTTTTTTGCAGGGGGCATTGCCCCCACACCCTCTTTACTTAAATTTACTAACTCCACAGTCACCTAACAGTGGAGAAAAAGGAAAAAAACTGCACGGTGAATCATTGCATCCATACAACCACATCGAGTGACATTCAGTCTAAAAAACCTATATCAGTAGATAAAGGGAAAATTATAATGGAGAAAATAAGCTTTGAAAACAAATGTGCTGCTGTTATGAAGTAGAACATATTTTGAGTATATTAATAGTATAAATACTTATCAACCAGTAAACAATGTAATACATGATCATTAGAAGATAGCACACCTTTTCAACCAATACTATACAACACTGTTCACTGTTAGATCTAGTTTTCACAGATATCAGCTAACATTGTAATTATCAACAGTTTAACTTGCTCTAAAGTATATTGGGGTGATGGCTTTGGGAGGAAATTTCTCCTTTCCTGGAGGCAATTCCTCACCCACCAGATCAGACTCCTCTATTTCCCCATCCTTCAACACATCTTGACTCAGGAAGTGATGGAGCCAGTCCTTACATGTCAGGTAGGGAAAGGTTTTTATTCAGGGATGTTTTTGGTGCCAAAGAAAGAACATGCTTGAACAGTTCTGGATCTTTCTTTCCTAAACCAAGCTGTGATGGTGTCCAAGTTTAAAATGCTGTCACTTCACAACCTGTTGATCCTTCTTCCTCAGGTTAAGTTTTCTGGTAAAAGTAGATTTTAAAAATGCTTATCTATCACATACCTATTCAACCAGATTTCAGGCATGCATTAAGGTTCTGTGTGTCTTTATTACATTATCGGTTCTCTGCCTTATCCTGTAGATTATCCACTGTACAAAAAGTGTTCACAAAGTGTCTAGCTCCAGATCTGAAGTAGTTTACTTCATTTGGTCTTCAACCTGTGGGATGCCGGATCCGTATCGAATCCGAGCTGGCAACTTTACTAGCATCTGCTCCGAGCTCCACCCCTTACCCATAATACACCTCCACTACCTTCCAACCTCCAGATCTCATTTGTCGTGAATAGCTTATGCATCGTGATCTCTAGAGATCCAGGTTTTCAGTGGGTAAAAACTTTAAAATATCTCTTTTCTTTAAACATTTTTAGATAGTAATAGAGTAGGTTCCCCTTTCTCCTCCCCTCACATGGTGCGTCGAGTTTCATAGTTTGAGTAGTTCGCTTAATTAGAGCAATTGTGTGTATTTTTTGCTTTCCCTCCCCCCTGAGTGTGTTCTGTGTGTGTGTGGTGAGTGGGTATTCTCAGCAAGAAAGAAATAACATTTCCTTTTTTAGTTATTCTTTCTTCTGACATTATGGCTGATGAGCCTATTTTCAAAAGATGCACTGACTGTGGTCATAAGTTATCCCCTGTGGATGGCCACACTCTGTGTTATGTCCTTGGGTGTGGCCCATCTGAGCACAGACTGCACTATATCTATGGGGTTCAACCAGTGCACCATTAAAGACAGGAAGGCCAAGCTGGAAGGCCTTCTTTCCCCTACTGAGACTGTTGCCTCGTCTTCGGCTGTTGTGGCTGCCTATCCTTTTTCTCTTCCTCTGGCTTCTCCTCCCTCCCAGGCTGGGGTGCAACCTCCTGTGCAAAAGTCTGTAGAAGTGAAGCGGAAAAGGGGCAGAGAGAGTCGTAGTCAATGGAAAACGTAAGAGGTGTCCGGACCTCCCTTCACCAGTTAAAACTTTAAGGATCCGTGACTCCCCTCAGCTCCAGTCTGAGGTTCTCCCCGGAGCCAGAGGAGACACGCTCAGCTTCTAGGGCCTCAGTGCCCCAACCCGCAAGGTTAGATCCGTGGCCTCATCGAGGTCCACCTGGTCTTTGTCTGAGGTTGATATGGATAAAATGATAAGGTTCATCCATACTCCGATCCAGATGGGGGTCTTGACAGCCCCCTCTTCCTCAGGAGGGGGGGAGCTTTCTTCCTTTTTTCCAGCTAATATCTCCTTCTCCATTCTGTCCATCGGGTTTGGAGTATTCTGATCTGAGGATGGCTTTAGTGAAGCGGTTGGCGCTGACGGTACCTGCTTCTTCGGCGACAGTTGCCTGGAGCATGTCTGATCTGACCAGCTCAGATCTGAGCAGCTCTCGCAGCCATAGCTTGGGTGTCGGATCCGAGGGAGTGGAACTTTTTTCATCAGCTCTGCCTTTATTGGGCCAAGTTCCCTCTCTCAGAGCTCCATCCACATTTCGCCTGGCTCCGATTCTCTAGTCAGACCTGGGAGACCGGCCTCCTTATTGGTTTCTCAGGAGGTTTACTCTCCTTCAGCATTCAACATGGTAGAAAGGGTTCTCTCCGCTGGATCGAGACCCCTGACTGCCCCCTCTGACTCCACCCAGACCCTCTCGGCCCTTTCTAAGGTCCCCATCATTTTACCAGAGGGACAGCCCATGCTTGAGGAGCCCCAGAAAGTTCCCCTGAGAAACAAGTGGCTTTTGAGTTCCCCCCGGAGAGCCCCACCGGAGAGATGCTCGCAAGCATACGTGCAAGAGAAGGCACTTGGACTCCCCCGAGTCCCTCATCGAGGATACGGACTTGGATGATGGAGAAGGTTCCCCTAGGTCACCTCCCGAGGATGTCTCCTTTGGAGGCATCATGGATATCGTACGCCAGCGGGGAGGTTGGTCTGCCCCCAAACCTTCCTCTGACTAGTCCATGTTCCTGGAGGCTTTCGGCACGGGCCCATCTACTTCCTGGGTGTCCCGTCCTGCGGATCCTTTGGTGGACCTGGTCACCTCGCAGGCATGGAAGGAGCCAGACACCATGGAACCTATTCCAAAAAGACCCGACAAAAATTTTGAGTCCCCCCAAAGGCCAGCATGGAACAAGGACTCCCCTGTAGATGCTGTGGTGGTAGCAGCATCCACAAAGAAGGAACTTGCCCCGGAGAGTTCCTTGGTTCATCCTCCTGACCAAGAGTCGCAGATGATGGACCCCCTAGAGAAGTGGGTTTACACTTCAGCTACCTTTTCAATTAGAGCACTGAACTACCTGGCCCATGACATCAGACTCCAACATGACCTTGTAAAGGAGCTGGAGGAGTCTCCCCCTAAGTCCATGTCGCAGGAGGGGACAGAGTCTCATTCTCCACGAGGATGGCCACTTTGAAAGCAGTCTCCAACACGTCCATACGACTCCTTTCACATGCTACTGAAGGAGCGGCTAGGGCAGCTGGGTCCAGTGTGTCCAATGAGGCACAATGCCTAGCTCAGACTATGTCAATTTTCGGAACATTTCAAGGTGTCCTTTGCCAATGCCCCTTATGACGGCTCTACTCTGGTAAGACCGTCAAAGAGACATTAGTTCAGAGTGAGAAGGATGGGAAGACACTGTCTGCTTGAACCCTCAAAGGTCCTTTTCCCAGAACCAGAGAGGGCAAAAGAAGATGTGGTTTCGGAAGTCACAGTATTCCCAGGACACTCAGGGCTCTTCTTCCCCCAGAGGCAGAGGAGGACAGAATGGACGCTGGCCCAGAGGCAGAGGGGCCCGAGGAATTTTGAGTCTCGAGAACTTTTCTCGGACAGATCTGGGCAGCAACCCTGAGGCGTGGCCCGACTGCTCTACTCTGGAGGCAGTCGGGGGATGATTGTCCTTTCACCTAGCAGTATGGGAGTCGATAATAGAGCACTGGGTGCTCCAGATCATATCCAGAGGATACTCTGTCCCCTTTGTGGGTCCCCCCAAATTTCCCAAACACTTCCAGATGTACCACCCACACAAAGGGAGGCAGTAGCACAGGAAATTTCCAAGCTTCTAGAAAAACAAGCCATCGAAAACATCCCCCCAGATCGGTCCGGATCGGGCTTCTACTCCAGGTTTTTTTTGGTGCCAAAGAAAAATGGGGACTTGAGGCCCATTCTGGACCTTTTTACCCTGAACCTGTCAGTTGCCAAAGAGAAGTTCCGAATGGTCACACTACAGTCCATCATGCCGTACCTGCAAGAGAGTGACTGGATGTGCTCATTAGGCCTCCAGGATGCTTACTATCACATAAAGATGCACAGAAGCTCCAGGAGGTTCCTCCACTTCCGGCTAGGAGTCAATCATTACCAATTTCGAGCCCTACCCTTTGGTCTCACCACAGCCCTCAGGGTGTTCACCAAAGTGATAGCGGTGGTAGCGGCTCACCTGAGGCTTCAGGGGATTTAAGTCTATCCATACCTGGACGATTGGCTCCTCACTGCTCCCATCAGACATCTACTCTCCCAAACCAGTGATCATTTCCTGATTCTTGCCCTGCGTTTGGGGATCACAATCAACGCATCCAAATCACTCCTAGATCCTGTACAGGTGATAGACTACATTGGCGCCAGGATAAAGACTCTACAGTGCAAAATCTTCCTGACCTCGGAGAGAGTACAGAACCTGAGGATGCACGTCTCCCTGATCTACCCCTCTCATCTCCCAACAGCGGAATCAGTGTTGAGAGCTTTAGGCTCCATGGCGGCGATCATAACTCTTCTTCCATGTGCCCGGTTACACATGAGAATTCTACAGTGGACTCTAGCTGTACAATGGTCCCTGCTGGAACTGTCATTGGCATATCCAGTTCAACTCAGTCGAGTCTGTCGGTCGTCTCTCATATGGTGGATGTGTTTTCAGGACATTTAGGAGGGGCGACCCTTTGTACCAGCCCCAGCCCAAGCCACAGTGACCACGGACACCTCCCAACTCAGGTGGGGGGCATTGTTCTGGCAGGACAGTCCAAGGCCTGTGGTCCCCTGTAGAAACCAGCTTGCACATAAATGTCCTAGAGAGGAGGGTGGTCGTTCTAGCGTTGCAGGCCCTTCATGCCTTTCTTCCTCTGGGAACGATTGCTATTCAGTCAGACAACATGTCAGCGGTCTGGTAGATCACCAAACAGGGAGGGACCAGATCTTACCCCCTTTGTCGCGAGGCCATGAAAGTGTGGGAATGGGCGATCTCCACTGGTCGCTTTCTCATCGCAATGTACATTCCGGGACGGTCCAGAATCCTAGCGGACAGGCTAAGTCGGACTATTGGTCTTTGAATCTTTCAGTAGCAGAACAGATCTTTCGCGAGTGGGGTCAACCTTGCTGTGATCTCTTCGCATCTCCTTTCAACGCAAAGTGCAGCAAGTTTTTCACTCTGAACCCCCTGCCAGGGGCGTCCCCCAGAGATGCTCTAGTTCATGCTTGGCCTACCGGTCTTCTTTATGCTTGCCCACCAGTACCTCTTATTCTAAGGTTTCTGCCGAAAGCTCGTCAACTGGGGAGCAAAGTGATCCTCATTACCCCATTTTGGCCTCGCTAGGGATGGTTTCTCTTCCTTTGGTCTCACCTTCTGGCTCCACCTTGGATCCTGGATTCCATTCAGGATCTGGTTTCACACCCTTCTGGGGTGCCTCATCCGAATCTGGACATTTTGAAGCTCACAGCTTGGCTGCTCCAGTTCCCATGATTGCTAGGACTCCTGGACTTATCCTCCTCAGTTAGATCTGTTCTGGTGGCTGCTCATAAGTCTTCGACCAGGAAGGTTTATCGCAGCAAGTGGAAACATTTTTCCTTTTGGGCCTCTCAAAGGAGTTTAGACCCCTTCACAGCTACTATTTCTGCCATTCTTGATTTTCTAGCTGATATGTTTCAACACGGATCTAGTTCTTTTACGGTCAAGGTTCAGTTGGCTGCCATTTTTCATTTTCATGTGGGTGAGAATTCTGCCTATTTAGCCTCCTCCAGACTGTGTAAAACCTTTATTAAAGGCACCTTTTTGTTATGCCCCCCGGTCAAGGATCCTGCTCCCCCTTGGGACCTTACTATGGCTCTTCAAGCTTTGGTCGCTCCGCCTTTCGAGCCTGCTGCGACAGGAGATCTGAAAGATTTATCTTGGAAAATAGCAAGTTTGGTGGCTATAACCTCTGCCAAAAGGGTTTCAAAACTGCAGGCCTTGTCCATCAAAGTTCCTTATATGATTTTTCATAAAGACAGGGTTTCCCTTCTGACCACTCCATCCTTTCTTCCTAAGGTGGCATCACCAGTCAATATCAATCAGACCTTCAATTTGCCTGTGTTTTTTTCCTAATTTTACTAACAAGATGGAATACATACTCCACTTGTTAGATGTTCATAGACAGTTACGATTCTTTTTACACAGGACAAAAAATTTCCATAAGTCAGATCAGTTGTTTATACCCTTCTACAAACCCTTTTTGGGGAAATCTATCTCCAAGGTCACTATTGCTAGATGGATTTCGTTGTGTATCCTTCAGGTCTATAAGGACAGAGGCATGTCTCCTCCGGGTCAGGTGAGAGCTCATTTCACTAGATCGATGGCTACGTCTGCGGCTTTTTCGTCTAGAGTGTCTTGGGATGATATTTGTTCTGCAGCTACTTGGTCCTCATCTC
Source organism: Protopterus annectens (assembly GCF_019279795.1). NCBI lineage: Eukaryota > Metazoa > Chordata > Ceratodontiformes > Protopteridae > Protopterus > Protopterus annectens. The sequence continues at coordinate 146,932,066 of NC_056747.1, read as the reverse complement.
ATACATTTATTTCTCATTACAAATTGGGTTTGACTTCCAGAAGGAGAGCATCCTTTGGCAATGCGGTGCTCCAGAATATCCTTCCATGAGGGCCTCCCAGGAGTTTAGTAGCTGGGGACTCTGTCCCACAGGTTAAAGACCAAATGAAGTAAACTACTTCAGATAAAGAAGTTATGTACTCACCATAACGTTCCATCTGAGTAGTTCTACTTCATTTGTCTTCAACCATCCCTCCCTCCTTCCCCCGGACCTTGGCATATGAACAGCCTACGGGCTGCAGTTGTGGGTCACAAGTATTTTTTCAGGTCGGGTTATCAGTATAAGGTTCAGCAAACTTGATCTGGGGGTTGGAAGGTAGTGGAGGTGTATTATGGGTAAGGGGAGGAGCTTGGAGCTCAGAGCAGGTGCTAGTAAAGTTGTCGGCCCAGATCCGATACGGATCCGGTATCCCACAGGTTGAAGACAAATGAAGTAGAACTACGCAGATGGAATGATATGGTGAGTACATAACTTCTTTTCTAGCTCATTGCAGGCTAGATGATAGCCACAGTTTTCTATATTTAGATGAAGTGCTTATCTTTGCAGAGTCCTTTTCAAAGTGTCAGGAATTTCTTCCTTGGGCAAGAGATCTTTTGCACAAGGTGAAGTTCCAGGAAAACATTCAAAAGTTTTTGGGTTTTTTTTTTACTCCTTCAAACAGGATTGTGATCCTGGGGTGGCTGATGGATACCTCATTTCAAAGAGCTTTTCTTCCATAGAAAAAAAATAGATGCATACCTAAGTCTAATTCTATGGTTTTCCACTCAGAATTTTCTCTCCTAGCATCTATGATTCTTATGATAACTCAAGCAAGACTCCACTCTGAAGTTTTTGGTACCAACACCCATTGTCTTTTCAAATCCCAGTTCTGGGGTTTTTAGAAAAGAAATCACTTAGTGGAGACAACAGTATTCCTAAATTTAAGTCTCCCATCCAACTTGGGGACCAGTTTGAGGAGGAGAGATAAAAGTGCAAGGTGTTTTTACACCAAGGGCAAACGCAAGCACAAAAATATAAAGGTGATGCTCGCTGTGATCAAGGCAGTGAACTCTCTGAATCTTGTTTGGTTGCCTGGACCTCTTCAAGTTGTTACAGACAATAAAACGGTCTTGTGGTACATCAACAAACTGGGGGGGGGGGGGCAGGTCTTACCCCCTTTACGGACCACCCATGTTAGTTTAGGATATAGCTTCACAGAAAAATCTCATTTTACAGACATCCTACATACTGTCAAAGCAAAACTGTGTGGCAGGCTAGCTAAGCAGGACAAAAGCGGACCCTCATGAATGTAAACTAGATTGGGGGAGGGTCTTCCAAGATTTGATTTGGTCCATCGTTCAGGAGTTTCTCAAGTAGATCTTTTGCCTCTGTCTGAACAATCAGCTAGCAAAAATTCTGCTCCAAGACTCCTTGCAAGAAGGACTGGAAGACAGATGTCTTTTCATCGGGCAGGAATGTCCCTGTATGCTTTTCCACCCTTTCCACTGATATCCAAGGGTACATTTGATGATTCAAAAGGAATCCTGTTGCATTGAAGATTCAAAAGGAATCCTGTTGCATCCTAGGCAACAGAGTTTCTTCCTCCTTTTGTAAATGTTCATGGGCAATTACCACAGGCTTCCTCACAGAATGGATTTACGCACACAAGAACAGTGGTGTCAGTACACCCCTTCCCTGTTCAACTTCATCTAACTGCCTGGATGATAGTGGCTTTAATTCCCTTTAGGCACCTGTTTACTGAGGATGTGCAGCAGGTTCTAAAGGATGCAAGAAAGTCTGCTACTAGAAAATTATATATTACCAAATGAAGAAGGTTTGTTAGTTGATGTCAGCATATCCGGCACCCATTCTGGATTACTGTTTCTCTAGTTTACAATATTTGTGTGCATTACTATCCTATGACCTTTCTTACTCATCTGTCTAGGTTAATTTATCAGACATTTTGGCATGTGCGCCCATAGAACCTCCTCTTTCAAGGCATTCTAATGTCAGAATGTTTTTGAAAGGGGTTTTGTACAAGAGACCTGCAAGAAAAACAGTTGTTCCTCCTTGAGAGCTTATTTTTCTGTTTGAGAAGTTAATGCTTGCTTCAGTTGAATCATCTGGCTGACTTGAGGTTCTTAACATGGAAAACTGTTTTACTGGTTGCTTTGGCCTTTGCAAGAAGAGTATCTGAGTTGCAAGCCCTTATGGTGAGTCAACCATATCTCATTTTCCACATAAAGCAGGGTTTCTGTGAGAATTAATCATTCTTTATGCTCAAAGTGGTACCTGACTTTACTTTTAGTCATAATTATCAGTCTCCCCCTTTTCTTTCCTAAAACTAAAATTGAGGGTAAAAGGATACTTTATACCTTTTTCTGTCTACAGAGAATTCTGGTACTGTGTTGACTGAGCAAATTCTTTCAGCTATGAGGATCACTTCATTTCTTTTGAAGGTAAGAAGATGAGACACCCTGTGTCAAAACAGACTGTTTCCAAATGGTTGTCTCAGGCTATTATCTTTTATTTTCTCCACAGCAAAACTGTTCCCGCCAGGGTGAAGGCCCTTTGTATTAGGGCATTGGCTTCATCTCTGTTTTTTGGAAAGGTTTGGTTCCAGAAGCAATAGCGTGGTCTTCTGTATGTACTTTCATAGAGCAGTACATCTTAACACTTCTCAAGGTCTAGTTCAGCCTTTGCTAGGATCATTCCCAGGGGCTCCTGAATCCTTCCCCTCCCAAATGTCATATGTAATTTACACATGGCTAAGGTGATGAATATAGTGCAGTTTTGTAAGTGAACTTTGCGTAGTTGTAGATGTTCGAATGATTACTGCTGCAGTAGTCCCTCCCTTCTTCCCCTCCACCTTTTTGTGAGTTTTCCAGTGTGTGCATATATTTTTACTCATAGTTATGTCCTGTCATGGCTCAGCCTCCCTGTCTCAGTTGGAATGAAAGCTGCGAAGGGCTTGATGCTCAGACCTGTGATTATAGGCAGCTCAGCTTGTGCTGCCTGATGGCTTGAGTGTGTGGAAGGTGCCCAGAAGCTTTGGAAGCTAGCTGGCTCTTGTATCATTGGCGGAGGATACAAGACATGCAGCTAAGGCCACTGCAGCAATGGTCATTTGAACATCTACTCTTATGTTAAGTTTACTTATGTAATTGTATTTTCTTTTTTTTAGACATGTTCTTTCTGTAACATGCATAATCAGTTGACACATTTTCAAGTCATCTGCATACAGACCGTAGAAAACCTCATGTGAAAAAGAAAGGTCAGAAAAATGCAACCTAAAACAAGTATTGGCCTAAGACTTGGCCCAGAGGGACACCCTGTCTGTAACCTAGAATTTAACTTGCCTATTTGATGTATGATGCCTGTCATATCCTGTCTGTAAGCCATGCAGGTGTCTGTTTTATCCAAATTACATCAGTACCAAGTTGTTCTAATTTATTGATTAGTGTTTTGTGTATGACCCTATCAAATGCTGAAATTAAGTCTATATACATACATCACAGCACAGTGCTTTATTTATAGCTGTTATATTTTTATAGAATATAATGATCTGAAGTAGTTACTTCATTTGATCTGCAACCTGTGGGTGTCGGATCCGACCTCGGATCCGATCCGGCAGCTTTCCAAGATCCGAGCTCCTAGCTTCTCCCCCCTACCCATAATCCCCTACTACCAACCACATTACCTCAGATCGTTTTTTGCCGCGACTGAAGAAGCTTCCTTGTGAAGAGCTCCTGGCTGGGTGAGATCATTGCTATTTTTAAACCAACTTTTTCAATCAAAGTTGTCGTTGTGTGTGTGCTAGTTCCCTTTTCTGCTTCTTGTGCTAGTTTTTGGTCCCTTTTCTGTTAAATCAATTACTAGCTTATTTTCACTCCTCTCCCCCTCCTAGTGTTTGGGTGGGTGTGTGAATGATGTCTGAAGGGCCTAAGGCCATTTTTTCTAAATGTACTGAGTGTGGCCACAAGCTTTCTCCAGCTGATAGCCACACAGTGCGTTTGGTGCCTGGGGGCAACCCATTTGTCAGAGGCCTGCCAGATCTGCGCGGCCTTTAACCCCCGGGCACTACGTGACAGGAAGAACAAGCTGATCCTGGCGGGAAAGCTCCCCCAGGAGTCACCTTCTTCTTCCTCTCCCGATCGGGCTCCAGCTGCTTCGGCAGCTTCGGCGCCGTCTATCCCCTTAGCTCTACCCGGGACTCAACCTCCCTCATCGGGTTTGAGCTCTGGGGAAACTAGTGCCTCTTCCCTTAAAGAGAAGAGGCACAAGGATAAGGAAGGACATAAGTCCCACAAAAGGCAGGCCGAATCTTATCCTTCGGCTCCGCCAGCGAAACTGCTTAAGTCTCCCTCGAGGGTCTCCGCATCCCCCTCTTCTCGGCGCTATTCGCCCTGTTTTTCGCCGGAGGAGGAGGATAGGTTTCCCTCGAGATTTTCGAGGCGGCCCTCCTGGCCCGCCTCTACTACTTCATCTAGGCCGACCCGAAGCATCTCCGAAGCGGATATGGATCGGATGATGCGTCGGTTCTTACAGACCCAAATGCAGATGGGGATGCTCTTGCCTCCCCCCTTTCTGGGGGGGGTGCAGCCCCCATATTTGCCCCGATCACTCCTTCTCCGACTCGTTTTCGGGTCTTGGAGTCATCGGATCCAGGCCCTTTCGGACCCGGGGAATTGTCGGCGCC